>NW_005842329.1:978175-985024 GCF_000455745.1 Alligator sinensis | reverse complement strand
AATGTCCCTTTGTGTTTTTGGGGCAGCCTCAGCATTGGAACCTCTTGTGTTTTCATGGGCAAGACCTAACACTGAGGAGTAAACATAATAGAAGCAACCTTGAGTGTGTTTCCATAGTTAGCAGATGATGTGTAAGGAATCCAGAACCAACAAACATCACCTGCTAACTATGGAAACACACCTACTCCGCAGATGTACAGACAACAGTGTCTTGACAGCAGGGTAGATTTTTAAATGGTTACAAACTTCTAGCTATTATGAGGGAAAGCCTGAGTGTCTTGCTCTCCCAGTACACTGACTTCCACAGCCAACCAGGAGAAGATCAAGACCATGTCATGGTACACAGTACAGTCTCTCAACTCCCTGCTGTTAGACTGAGGAATGGGAACACATCAGGGAATCAGGGTCCTGTGTTGGGAGTTTGTGAACTACTGTGTCCTCACCCCATTCTTCCTCTGGGGTTCTGGTTAGGAAGGCACCCCATTGCCTGTGCTAACTTGTTTGTCTGCTCCTGCCTCCGGACATCATTTCTCTGGCCAATAGCTCCCTGGAAAGAGTGTCCTGGCAGCACAGTGACGAGCTCTTTGAGCTTGAACATGGTGGCCTTGCAAGATATGCTCTATTGCTTCTGTGAGCTTCTGTGCCAACACCGACCCTAGAGTCATGGAAAAGCATAGCCAAACATGATGGCTCCCTGGGAAAAGTGACTATTCCATGAAACATACATGAGGCTTTGGAAACCTTCCTGCATTACAGCTTTATAGCTCTGCCAGACCTCCTAGCAGCAAAAGCAATGATTAATTACATCCAGAACTAGGATTGCCTGGTTCTCCTCCCAAACAAGCTGAATGATGCCACATCATGTGCCCTACCCAAGTGCTCCAAGACCTGTTGCTGTGACCATAAGCTGTGAGGCGGACCTGGAATCCCCAAAAATGACAACTTTTATTATCCCCCCAAAATAGCTGCTCTCTGGGGTGACAGAAACATCTCAGTGCTAGGACCCAAATTTTGACAACATCCACACCTGGACCCCACAGCCATATCAGCGGTACCTTTGAGGGGCAGGGATATTGGGTGGCATGGGACTGTGATTTATTCTACACTTTCCCCCTCTGCCACCTCTCTGCTCACACTCAGATAAGCCTCAATAAGGCCCTTTGATTGTGTGTTTCTGTGCGTTGGTGCCCTGAAAAGCTGTTTCAGGGACTTGGACCCCAGATGTGCAGGTAGGAGCCCTGCCAAATCTGCTCCTAGGTGCTGGCAAATAGAATTCAACTGACAGTAACTGATATCCATGGACCAGGGTGGAGGTGGTGCCCTGAAACCCATCAAAGTTTGCACAGGACACCCAGAAAGGCAGGAGAGGTGAGGGAAGAAAGGGGAGGGGAGCAGTGGGCTCATGTATTCTGCTAAATCAGGGGCAAGCTGTGGAAGAGTAGGTCTGTGCCATGACAGTCAGACAGTAGGCACCTTGTGCTCTTTCATGGCCATCGCAGTAGCAGGCAGTGGAGAGGGGACTGCATCATCATTCTCATCATTGTTGGGCATAATGGAGACCAACAGCACGGTCCAACTCAAAGATCCTCAACAACTCCTCATGGTGGAGACCATAGTGGTTACCAAGAACTTTTTGGCATCCCTGCCCTGAACAGACTATGACATCATGCACTTGATTTTAATGTAAACCTTCAGCCAGTTCCACTGGTGACCCTAAACCACTATCTGGGCCACAATGCACTTGCAGACTGCCTGGTTTTGTTGGCTGCTCTTACAACCCTTGGTAGTGGTGGCAATTATTTTTTCTCACTCCAGATTGCAATGAGGTCCATCATTTTGTCATGAGTCCAGTTCACAGACCTCCTGCAGGGGTCCAAGGAGGACACTTTCTGGTTCAGTTCACTTCATGAAGCTATGTGATTACACACTGGCTAGGGAAGTGGGGAGGTGGGGAGGGAATGGGCAGGAAGTGGCCAGTCCCCATGGTAGCCTGAGCTGAAGTTAGGTTGGTTCTATTGTCTTTGGGCAGGTAGGGGAGGATAGGCAACTATATGTGCCTACTCCCTCACTGTCATGGCGCAGACATACTCCTCCACAGCAATAGCCATCCTGTCCAGGATGGGCTTGTATGACTTCATGACAGACCAGAGCGATTTATGGGTATGGCAGGCCAATTCCTGGACCCTCTCTGAGTCCCTCAGCAATCCCTGCACCCATTCCAGCAACAGGCAGTGCCAAGTTGCAAAAGTCTGCTGAAGGGTTCTTAGCAGCAGGTCTAACTGATCCTGCCATGTGATTGTACTGAAGGGCTCAAGCAAAAATGGCAGGCCTCAGCAAACCTAGAGGCTTTCAATGGGAGCTCAATGTGAAGTCACATGGGCCAGCAGGTAGGGGTGTCACCCTGGGGTCAGTTCCATGCTCCTCTGGGCAGTAGAGTTTGGGCAGGTGGATATATAGGCCCTCAGAGCAGGACTTGAGCGGAGCTTGGAGCAGCACATCCTGGGATGCTGGGAGATCACAAATTGCTCATATTATCTCCATGGAATAAGCCAATGGTAGTTGAGCAAGTGTTACTAAATACAATAAGCCCCACCTGCAAAATCCTAAATTTGCTCTGACATTAGCATATGCAGCGCATGTTTTGCTGATGGAGCACGCAGACCCTCATGTTTTAAACGCATTTAACATGTACAAAGCGTCCCATGTGATACAGCATTAAGTGAAGCAGCTATCTTATAAAGTAGCAGATTAATCGCCAGCTGCAGCATGCAGTTTACATTAAATGAATGTATCCATATGTAATTGTATGAACGCATACTGACAAATGACTAATTCTTTGAGTCCTACTGAATAGGAAAGGCTGTCATAACAAATTGCTACTGTTCCTGAACAGGTATCTAGAATAAGCTGATGTGCAGAACATGAATGATTCTTAGCCAATGCTTTATACAATAGGGACAAACCTTCATTGTTTCTTTCAGTATTTATGCTTCTGCCATCAATCATGAAGAATTCTTTTGGCATTCATCTGGGCATAACATGTACTTCCAGTGGAATTCCACTATAATTTAAATCATCATAAATTAATGTTCCCTGTATTGTAAAGCATTTTTATTTAGGTACAGTTGTACTTTTGAGGTTAGAAGCCTTGCTGCCTATGGAGCATGAAACCTAACTATAACCCAGAGCAGTAGCAGCTTCGATATTTCTCTGTGAAAGAGAACTTTCATCAAAAGATCAGGCTTAAATTCCTCCCAGTTACTGAGAAAAAATTGAGCTTTGCTACCAAAAGAGAAATATCATGTTTCAACTGGAAGACAATCCATGTATTCAGTATTTAATGTGAAATTTCACTAGAGCCATAGTTTAATTTTCCATTTTTTCTTACTACAAGAGAGTATTGAGAAAGGGCCAATAGTATTTTATTTTACAGATATTGTACATACTCATACCTTTATTCTGTATCCCTGTATAACCAAGAATAACCATGAATATAAATCTCTGGTAAAAATTAAACCTTTTAAGAAATCAAACAAGTTTAATTCTTCTGGTTAGTGTCCCTTTAATAGCAGTGGTCTACATTCAGGTATAAGCCCAGTACACATAATTCTGGCCAATGACTCTCATAAAGGCTTTAGTGGCTTAAAAGCTCTATACACATACTTTTTAGACCAGCAATAATCCATATGTATTTATATCAAGCATGGAATTCAGTCTTCTACATGTAGCTATAGGAAGAGCTCTGCCACTCCATATTTACTCCACTTATTTAACCCCTTCCTCTAAAACCTGCCAGGTTACAATTCCAGAGGAAGATAATAAAAAAATATTTTTGTTTGTACAGTACTTCAATATCACAGAAGAATAGTTCTATAAAAGGAATTGAAAGATATCTGGTGAAGGCAAATCCCATCGTTTATTCAAGATCACCAGCTGATATTTTATCCCAATAAGAATTACAACCTTCATGGCAACGTTGAGATCATGTCAGTATATTTTAAAAATATCCATTGAATTACATGTTTCTTATCTGAATAACCAATTAGTTGCTTGGAACATTCAAGGTGCATTTTCAGCATTGAGTGTGGGCAGATATAAATTAGTAAGTGCTGCTGCCTAAGTCCCTATCATATCAACTACATAGACAATATCCCTGAAGTGCAGAAAATTCTACCTGTGGCTCTGTTTCAAGAAGGAATTTGAAGGACAACTTCATTTAAAGAAAACCAGTAGTTTCTTGGGAAACTTCAATGGGCACAGTTGGATGGGTAAAAAATTGGCTGATGGGGCGCACCCAGAGAGTAGTGGTGGACGGGCTGTACTCAACCTGGTGAGATGTGAGCAGTGGAGTACCCCAGGGCTCGGTCCTCAGGCCCACACTGTTTAACATCTTCATCAGTGACTTGGACGAGGGGGTGGAAAGCATGCTGTCCAAGTTTGCTGACGACACTAAGATGTGGGGCAAGGTGGACACACTTGAAGGGAGAGAAAGGCTGCAACTAGATTTAGACAGACTACAAAAGTGGGCAAATGAGAATAGGATGGGGTTCAACGTAGACAAATGCAGAGTGCTGCACCTTGGGAGAAGGAATCCACAGCATACATACAGGCTGGGGAGTTTTCCTCTTGAAAGCACAGAGGTGGAAAGGGATCTTGGAGTCATCATTGACTCCAAGACGAACATGAGCCATCAATGCCAGACTGCAGCCAGCAAGGCCAGCCATACCTTGTCATGCATCCAAAGGTGCATCTCAAGCCGGTCCAGAGAGGAGATACTTCCCCTCTATGCAACTTTGGTCAGGCCACAGTTGGAGTACTGCATCCAGTATTGGGCGCCGCACTTCAAAAGGGATCTGGCCAGCTTGGAGAGGGTTCAGAGGAGGGCCACATGCTTGGTGAGAGGGCAGCAGGACAGTCCCTATGAGGAGAGACTGAAGGACCTGAACCTGTTCAGTCTCAGCAAGAGGAGGCTGAGGTGGGACCTGGTGGCTGCCTACAAGCTCATCAGGGGGGATCAACAGCAAATAGGCAGAGCTCTTTTCTCCCCAGGACCACCTGGGGTGATGAGGCACAATGGTCATAAGCTGATGGCGAATAGGTTTAGGTTGGAGATCAGAAGGCAATATTTTACAGTTAGGGTGGCCAAAATCTGGAACCAACTTCCCAGGGAGGTGGTCCTTGCCCCTACCTTGGGCAAATTCAAGAGGAAGTTGGACGATCACCTGCCTGGGGTCTTGTGAACCCAGCATTCATTCCTGCCTGTGGCAGGGTGTCAGGCTAGATGATCTGTTCAGGTCCCTCCTGACCCTAGCTACTATGAAACTTCAATTGAAATTTCAAATTTCAACAGGAATTTCATAATCCCAGATTTCCTACTCCCTGGACTCTGATTTATCACCACACTCTTACTTGGATTTTTTTATATGGGGTCCTCACTCCAAAGCCATAATTCAAGCACCTTGTCTGCAGAAGCAGGCCACACACCAATAGATACAGTGCCTTCTGCAGGAAGAATACACAGCAACCACAGCTCCACTCCAGAACTGCTTAATGGCCTCCTAACTTTATGACATACAATTAAAAACCATGAATGAACTCTTTTACTGATCAGCTTAAAAGAATCCTCTTTCCCCTCAAAATCCCTAGTTCAGATTTCCTACTTAGAAGCTTTTGTATCTCATGTCTTTTGTATGTGGTTTCAATACTAGACTCCTGCTTTCCTGATGGGCTCATCTCTAGGGTCTGGAGTTCTTTTTTTCCGCCACCTTCAGCAAGATCCCTTCACCTACCTTTAGCTGGCAAGACACAACTTGTTTCCATGCTGGTCCTTACCCATTTATGACATATGCACAAACATTCTGTAGTGGTTCCTAGCAACCAAGTGGGCCTTTACAGAGTATTCAGACATCAGAACAATCTCATCACCAGCCACATCTTTTACTTCCCATGACCTCACACACACAAAAAATCTTGCCACAATCTACCATTTTCCGCAGCTTAAATTTAAATTTAGCTGTTAGGGCTCTGTTGAACTGGCACCTAGAAGTAGGTAAATACTAGGGGGAAAAGTATTTGCCAACTTTTGCTTCAATAAAATGTAGACATTCATTTGGCTCCATAAGTATTTGTAAAACTGATGTGTTAGCTCACCGGAATGAATATGCCAAAAGCATTAAAGAAGTCCTATTAAAATGAGATTTTCCCCCTCCTCATTATGTACACTTCTACCATTCAAACAGGAAGCAGAAACAATATAATCTTATTTCATAGGTCAACTCATTTATGAACAAATAACTGGGGACAGTCAAAGCAACTAGGTTAGGAAAAAAAACCTTGTTCCTGAAACATGTTTGCATAAAGTGTTAAAAAAACAGAGGAAGGAAGGAAGGACTTTGACTTTTAACAACTTTATTTCACAAAAGATCAGGTACAGAAAGCAAAAAACCATCAAACCACACCAAAGAGAAACCATTCCAGGACATTCAGAACATCACACCGTGACAAACACCTTCGCAGTAATACACATCATATCTAACATGCTATATATAGCCCTCGAGAAGCGAACAATTCCACCCTTCCCTGTCCCACAGTAAACGTACAAAAACCTTCAACTTCTCACCTCGAGAAAATAAACAAAAGCAGCCTGGTGAGGGCCCAGGGCACGGCACAAGCCGGAAGCCACAGTCCGCCACCGCGCCCGCCCGGTTGCCCAGACCGGTCATGACATCAGAGCGCGTATTTGAGACGGCCGTCCTCCACGTGGCACAGCGCTCCCTCAAGGGCCCAAAGTGCCTCGAAGGCGGGCACCCCCCGCCGGAGCACAGCGTGCTCAAACTCCAGCGAGAGGCG
>NW_005842329.1:952597-965005 GCF_000455745.1 Alligator sinensis | reverse complement strand
CAAACCTCGAGCCCCACATGGAGAGGGGTGTGAACCCTCAGGCCATGAGTCAGCGGGAGGTCCCAAGAGACATCCTCATGCCAGCTGCCAGGTGTAGGAGCAGCCATCCTCACTAGGACAGTGTTAACTACAAAGCAAAAAAACCTAAGGGAACGAAAAGAAAACTTAAACACAGGAGCTCAAGGCCAAGCTCCCGGGAATGCGGCCAAAACAGAAAGTGAAGATAAGCCACTGAAAGGGAGGGAGGGAGGGATTTGGGGGGTGAAAAACAGCGTGGATAGAGCAAAATAAGAGGGGGGGGAAAGAAAAATGCACCCCTCAAGCGGCAAATGATAAGAGACCTCCCCGCAAAGGGGGAGGAGGGGGAAGGGGAAAAAAAGCGGCAGGGGACGGAGGGGGGGGGGTTAAAACAGCAAAAAGAAAAAAGAAAAGGAAAACTAAAGGGTGAGTGGGGATGAAGGGTAATTAAGAGCACCTCTGGAAGGCAGGCTAATGGAAAAGGTAACTCCCCGTAACAAGCAGACAGAAAAGAGAGAAAGAAAGAGAAAGAGACAGTAAAAGAGGAGGCTGCGAGACGCGTCTCACAGACAAAGAAACCGGAAGCAGAGGGGGAGGGAAGAGAGAGGAGAGAAAAGTGGGGGAGAAAGCTGCAAAAAAGCAAGAAAAGAGGCAGAAAGCGAAATAAACAGAGGCTAGAGACCTTTAGACAGGTGGGAGGGAAGAAAGAAAAGAGATAGGAAGCCGGGGAGTCTTACGCTCGGGATCGCCCCACGCAGCTCCAAGCGAGCCTGCTCCGCAGCGTCCAAGCGGAAGGAAGGAAGGAAGGAAGGACAGACTTTGACTTTTTAGCTACTTTATTCAGGGGTTCGGGGTACAAAAAGTTGGCCCCTCTGGGGTCCAGGTCCAATATACAAAGCAAAGACAAACAAATCACCATCAAACCAAAAGCACCATGTCATGACATTCATAACATCACACCATGACAGACACCTTTGCAGTATTACATGTCGTGCCTAACATGCTGTTATGCAGTCGGGACACCCGGCCTCATGGTCATACCAAAGCCCTCTATAAACAAACAATTCCTACCCTGTTCTGTCCAACAGTACACATAACAAAACCTTCAACTTCCCACACAAAGAAAAAAAGCAAAAAGCAGCCTGGTGAGGGCCCACGGCAAGGTGCAAGCTTGGAGTCGCAGTCCGCCACCAAGTCTGCCCGGTCACCCAGACTGGTCATGACATCAGAGCATGTATTAAAGATGGCTGTCCTCCACATGGCACAGTGCCCCCTCAAGGGCCCAGCATGCCTCAAAGGTGGGCACCACCTGCCGGACCACAGCATACTCAAACTCCAGAGAGAGGCATGCCTGCACCAGGAGGCCAAAAAGCTGCAGGACATTGTCTGAGCCAGTCCTGGCAAGCCAGCTGCTGCAGCCCTTGAGGACAACCATGATAACCTGACCCAGCAGAAAGTTGGCCAGGCAAACAGTGCCCTGCTCGGCTGCCCGGTATGGTTAGGAGCACACGTAGGTGTTCTCCAAGAGGCTTCTGCCCAGCGCTGGCGGGAACAGTTGAGGAAGACATGAAAGAGGTTCTCCTCAAAGCCCCTGGGGCAGAAGGGACAGGCCTTTGAGGCAGCTGGGTCAAAATGGGATGCAAACATGCCAGTGGCTAGGATGCCATGCAGCAACCGCCACTGTAGGTTGACAGTCTTCTTGGCAGTTGGTGGCTTATACAATGTGTGCCAAGCCGGGTGGGCCAGTGGGGAATCTGGTGGCCCCAGAAACTGTTGCCATGGTGTATCAGGGCAGCCCACCACCTGGTCATGGCGGATGTGAACTACCCAGGTATCCAGGTTTCTACACAGCTGGGAAGCAAAGGGGTAACCCGTGTCACTGTCAGGAGGCACAGGGAGTGTCAGCAGGGTGTTAGGCCCGCTAGCCACCTCGTCAGGGGAACCGGCAGCAGGGGAAGGCCTCACTCAGGGCATCCATGGTGAGGGGCACACCCAGAGGGTGAATTGATGAGTCCATGACCACTGGCAGGGCCATGCCACTCAGGCAGTTCCACAGTGCATGCAGCATTAGCTTAATGGTTAAGGCATAGAGCATGCCCAACAGGGGGCAGCCCTGACAGATTCCCCTGTGCATGGAGAATGGGGTGCAGAGCATGCCATTCACCATGAGCAGGCTGGAGGTGTTTTGGTCCAAGACCTGGAGGGCCCCAGTGAAGAGGGGCCTGAAGCCAAAGGCCTCCAAAATCTGGAAGAGGTAGGCACGGCATACCCAGTTGAAGGCCTTCTCCTGATCCAGAGAGATGAAGCCAATGTCCAGGCTGAAAAGTTCATTGGATGCGAGTAGGTCGCACAGCAGGAACAGGTTGTCTTGGATGATCCTGTCTGGCATGCAGTAACTCTGCTCAAGTCCAGTGACGGAGGCCATGATGGTGTGGAGGTGGGTTGCCAGTGTTTTGGCCAGAATCTTGAAGTCTGCACACAGCAGGGAGACCCACCACCAGTTCTTAATGCAGCCAAGGTCTCCCTTCTTGGGCAGCAGCATGAGCACCGCTTGGCAGCAGCTGACCAGTAGGACCTTGTCAAAGAAGCTCTCCTGGGAAACGTGCAGGAAGCAGGGGCTAAGGAGAGGCCAGAAGGTCTTGTAGAACTTGGTGGGAAACCCATCAAGACCTGGGGCTTTGCCGGAGGTGAGGCTGGCCATGGCAGTTGCCAGCTCCTCCAGAAACAGTTCCCATTTGAACTGGCTGGCCTCCAGGGTACAAAGACATGGCAGGCCCTCGTGGAGTTCTTATGTGGCCTCAGCTACAGACAAATAATGATAGAAAGCAACAGCGTGCTCACACACTTCACCCAGATACATGATTACCCAGCCCTTGGGGGTCTTAAGGTGATCTAAGACTTTGCTCACTTCCACGTCAAAGAAGCAGTGGGTGCGGGCATAGGTTTCTGCCAGCTCTTGGCAGTGGGCATGGATCCTCCCTCCATGGGCCGCACTCTCCACCAAATCATTCAGGCATTTCCTGAGGAACCAGAGGCTCTCATGCAGCACCACGTCACTGCTGGCGGCCAGCAGAGTAGCCTTGAGCTTTGTCACATCTTCTTCCAGCTCTCAGATAAGGCAGCACAGTTCATTAGTGGCCATCTGGCTGTACTGCTGGCAAAAAACCTGGATTTGTACCTTGCCCACATCCCACCATAGCTTCCAGAAGAAGTAGCTCAGTCTTGCGGCCTTCCAACCCTGCCAAAATGAGTAAAGCAGTCCCAGAAGTAGGAGTCTTGAAGCAGGCTGACGTTGAAGCACCAATAAGGCACCTGCACACAGGCTCTTCCAGGCAGGCTCAGTTCACAGCAGGCCATGTGACAGGCCCAGGAGAATGATGCAGCCACTGCGCAGGAGTGGCAGATGGTGCTTGGTGACATAAAGGTGGTCAAGGCAGGCCATAGTGAGACTACTGGCACTCATCCTGGCCCAGGTGTACTGGTGCACATCAGGATGCAGGGCTCGCCAGATGTTGATGAGGTCCACAGTCTCCAGGGCAAACTGTAGATTGCGGGCTGAGGGCAAGTGAGACTTAGGCCCCATGCAGTTGAGTGAGGCATCAATGGTGCAGTTAAAGTCTCCGCCTACAAGAAGCAGGTCATTGTCTTCATTAGCATCGCGCAAGATGGCGGCCAAGGTCTCAAAAAAAATGACCCTCTCCTGGCCATGAGTGGGTGCATAGATGTTGACGAGTAGCAGGTGGTGTTGCACTATGGTAATGCAGACAGTCAGCAGGTGGCCGTAGATGACGTCCCACAAACCGCTGTGTGAAACTGCAGCTGTGGCAATTGGAGAGTCGCAACCCCGGTGCTGAGATTGGTGCCATGGCTGAGGAACAAGTGGCCACCTGGTTGAGCCCACTGGAGTATGTCTCCTGGAGGAAGGTGACGGTCAGCCACTTCTGGTGCAGGAGCTCCAGGATGGCCTCCCATTTCACCAGATCTTGACGCCCATTGATGTTAAAAGTGCCAGTGGTTGGGGCTGCCATGGGTATGGGAGAGGAAGAGTGAGGCAAGGTGTGGGTGAAAGAGCAAGCACCCAAGAGCAAAGCAAGATAGCAGAGACAGTTCAGGGAAGGCCTACTGTGCCCTACTCTACTCCAGGGACCCTCCCAAGCCCCATTCATCTCTTACCTGCTGTGTGAGTTTCTCCAGATGCTAAGCCATCTGCCAGGTGCCTAGATCTTGCTGCATAAGTTTGGCCACAGCCCTGGCAGCCTTGACAAAAAGTCTAGGGTCTATGCATCACTGGGTGATGCTGCCTGGTGCATTCTTCAGTCCTGTGGTCCACTTCAGAAAAGTCAGGAGACCCCCATAATCAGGGGCGATCCGGGGGGTGGGGGCTGCCAACATGGACTGGATGTTTCCAACAGAAGAATGTGAGGCTGCATGCCAGGTGGGAGCTTGCCTGAAAACAAGGTGTCTATGCTCTCAATATCCAGGCACAGCAGCTTCCTCATTATTCAGGTAAAGAACCAGCTCCAGTAGAGTTATCTCTGCCTTCTTGGGGAGAAGAGAGGTCTTTCTGCTCTCGAGGTCACTTGCAACACTCAGAAAGCTGGATCTCCAACTCACTAGCTTCTCCATCTAACCTAGTAGGCTGTGACGTGACTGAGAGGTCAACAAACCCCTCTGCTGCCCCCTGGGTCAGGCCTCCAGAAGAGAGGCATTCTGTATCACCTTCACTGCCACCCAACTCTGGGAGCCAGGAGACAGGCGAAGGGTTAGTGCCCCCTGCCGTCGCCTCTCCCACCACCAAGTCATCCCCAGCCATGGCCACGTGCAACAGAGTCACTAGCAGGAAGGAAGGAAGGAAGATTTTGTCTTTATAAATTAGCAGGATTTGAATAGCGTGAAAAGTTATTTATTATGAAAAATTCACTTACCCTTAATTGACGCTTATCTCCTATTCCTTATTCATGCACAAAAGTCTATACCTACATGTATGATGAAGTAGTGGAATCACAGTAGTGCAGTGACACAGCTCGGTTCCCAAGGCACAGGGGCAGCTGTGACTTCTGGTTGCCACGGTGCAGGATGATTGAAATTGCAATTGCAGGGTTGCAGTGGTAGTCATTTTTTCTACTCCCTCCCCTCCAAGTCAGTAGCCGGGGTGGTTGCCCTAGTCACCCCACTCTAGTTACACTACTATGGAATCAATAATACATTTTTAAGTAATGGTAATTCATAAGACATTTTAACGTTTGTAGCTCTAAACGGTTCTAAGACATTAATTTCTTCCTTCTCCCCTTTTTGCAGCTCAGCCCATGCATTCCCTCCCTCCTTTATAAGGTCCTCAAAGGTAGATTTAAGATTGTTCAGGTACCATGAAGTAAGCATGCCTAAATCCTAACTTGCTTGGATTTCTTGTACATTTTATCTTATCGTTGAATTTCTTCAGTCTGTAAAGCATTGTTTTAGGATAATTACAACCTCCCATCTGAGTACTCTAACCATCAGCTTAACAACTAATTCTTGTCTGGTTCCTTCTAACCAGAAATTCATTCCTAGCCCTGAGGAACTTTTCTGAAAACAAAGTTGAATCAAAAATAGTCTACATACTCACATTCTGGTAAAAAAAAATCCTGTTTTGACAAATCTTCATTTTTCTAATGGGAAAACATTTTGCCAAAAATCTCCCCAACCAGTTCTACTACTAAACTAATTTCACAATGGCTGCTATTTGTAAGTATTCTTTTCTTCTATGTCCCTAACCACTCATATCCAACACTGACCTTTCTTTGGACCTGCAAAGGCTTTTTGTATTTATCATATTCCCTGGTTCTTCTTTGTATATTATTTTATCAACTCTTCCCCATAATATTTCAAAAACCTAACAAAGGATGTCACCTGCAAACTAATTTCTTCACAACAATGTTAATATTCCCCCTGTTGCCCCCCTCCCCCCAAAAAATCAACATTAAGGTAAAAAAACGTTTCCTTATGTTTAACCTGTGCCTCCCTTGCTTCTGATTATTTCTGTCCTACCCCCATCAGTGATGGATAACTGCTTATTAACTATCTCCTTAGCAGTAATTTTTAAAGTAATTTGAAGAATAACCCATCTATTAATCTTATATTACTGAGCTTATATTACCCATTTTATATGACTGAGATTATTCAGAAGGAGTTGGAGGAACCCCTTTTTGTTATCATAATAAGATTCTGTTCTGTTTAGAATGTGATTATTATAAAATAGTTATATAAGTCATAAAAATAAAATAGAGACAGAAAATGGCTATTTGCACATTTAAAGGCATGAGGGCAGAGGCAGGGGGTTGTTAAAACCAAAGCTTGCTCCCTAACAAATGTTGTAGCAAAGCATTGCAGTTTAGTACATACTGAGATATACCTCTCTTTAGAAAAAATGCCTTCTATCCCAGAAGGACAAAGAGGAGAACTGATAAGATTAGTTGCATGAAGTACCACACCAGGAAAAAAAAACAGGAGGAAGTGTTGTTCAGCAGTGAGTTGGGGACTTAGAGTCAGGACACATGAAGTCTCCTTACAGCGAGGAGAGTGACTTCCTATATGACAATGAGCAATTAATCTCTCTGCGCTTCAGCTTACTCATCAGTAAAACAAATTCTGTAATACGGTGTGGGGGAAGGGGAGGGCTGAAGGTTAATTATCTTTCCAGTTTATAAAAATATATCTGTCACGGCCTCTAGATGCAGATAAAGCGCGCACACACACACACACACACACACACCACTTTTATATACATGGAGAGCAAAAGTTTATGTACCTATCTCTCGTCCTTCCAAAATATCCTTGAATCCAGACCTCAAAACAGTTATGGGGGAAAAGAGAAAGAGAGAGAGAAAGAGAGAGAGAACAGGAAGTTTTCACTATTGTGCCCTGAAGATCAACAAACCTGAGCTGTAGAGGATTAATGCATTAGGGAACGGAGTCAAATGTTTTCCATTGAAGATACATACCTCCCAGATGAACAAATGCAAGAAATGTCATCTTAAAAGCCCCAGGTGCACTCAGCTACTAGGATTGATTGCAGCTTTGAGGTACATACATGAATCATGGAAGTCACCCTATTTGCATTAGAAGTACCTAAGACATCTCAACTGTCCTACACTGGAAAACCATTTCCCTTTAGCCTTAGAATTATGTAGTGTGGCAGTTGCCATGGAAACTAGTTTTATTTTTGTTTAAATACCTTTGTCAATAAGCACACACAGCATATTATGTGTCCCAGCTGCCAGCCTGACTTTATGTCCCTTTGCTTCAACATAAATCCCTGTATTTATGCAGAAGTGTGAAGTATGCCTATTTCTTGTATGACTGCCTGTGCCCCTTTCAGCATAATGCGCTGTCATGTATAGTCAGGTGAAGACAACCCACTTACTTGCACAATAATAAATTAGTTCGTGCGACTCAGGAGGAGTTGAGGGAGAAGGGGAGTGAAAAATTAAAGTTTTGTGCCATTCCAGTGAAATGCAAGCCATGCTATACCTGGTTCCTTTCCCCCCTTCCCCACCCTTCCATCAACATGCAAATACAGACATTAACAGGAGACTCTTAGGAGGTAAAGGTATTTTAGAAAAAAAATTAAACCTAATTGGCCTTTGGTTATGGAAAGAAATGAAGATTGAGCAGCTGTACTGACATTTCGTTTCTAGATTGCAGAGGATGGCAGTGACTCATTCTTCACTGCTATGCCAGCCAGCCTTTTCTACACAAGCCTTCATTAAAGTTAAAAAACAAATGAGAAAGCAATACACTTAGGCTTGCATCAGTATGTTCCTGGCAAGGTGTGAAAGTAAGAAACCTGCCACCATGGCACAAGCCACAGCACTCATTCTGATGAGCCAAAAGCAAATATTTCTAATAGGACATGCAGGAAGGACATTTGGAATACAGAAATGAAATTGGGTTTTATTCTTACATTGGTGACGTGCATAAAACCTACAGTCATAACTATTAACATACTCTAAAATGAGGACAGGAAAAAAAAGCACAGCTAAATATACATGGTAATAGAAGAAGCCTTAATCCAACAGATTATAAACTAAGGATGGAAATAAATAGAGGTACAGTATAATTTGTACATTCATCTGGTAATCAGAAGATTTTCATAGTAAAGGACTATCTTGCATGTGGAGTTTAATTTATATCTCAAAGATGTTCAGATACTCAAGATATTTAACAAAAGAAAGAAAGACCATTTATGTGGAGGGTCAAAGTGTGAACTCCTCACCAAGCACAACCCCTCACGGTTGGGTGCAGCAGTACATGTTTTCATTTCATCCTTCACTGACACCCAGCATCTGATGAAGCTCAGGTTCATGAAAACTCATGCTATACGACTGCAATTTCGTCAATCTATAAAGTGTAAATCTGCTATATACTTTGCTCTATGCCACTCCTTCAGCCAGCTCATATTTATTCCCAGCCCTTCTAAATCATCCATAACCTTAAAGTCCCTATTGAACAGCACCCCAAATAATAATGGCCCACAACATGTCTTCAATCCCACCCTTGCTTTCAGAAGAGCAAGACAGGAAACTTTTCTATAAAGTCCACTCAGCAAAGTCCCATCTATGTACCACCTCCTCACCATGGACTTATCTCCAGCCTCCTGTTCTTGTAAAGCAACACTGGTCTTCCAGGGTCTGTATCTCTGTTTGGGCTCTCTTTCAGGAGCCTCACTACCTCCCCCTTCCCCGGGAGCTTCTTACTAGTTTTAGCCTCCTCTTCCTCACCTTTTAGTCTCACCCTTCAAAGCAGCAGCCACTCCCAACAAGTACTAACTAGCCACAGGTTAGTGGGCCTGCTAATTGTAGAAGCTGGCTGGCCAAGGCCTCCTGGTCTTAAAAAAAGAAATCCTAATACACACAGTTTCACTTAGGTAAATTAATACTTATAAGAATAAGAAAACCCTGGAGATTGAAGAACCAACCACTAACTGCACCAGCTGCTTCCCAGTCCTTCATACATTCCTAAGCCTTGGCTCAGAAGACTGATTCATAGGCCAAGAGAATGGAGAAGTTTCTGTGCTAATTTTCTATGGCCTTGGCTTCAAAATTAGTGCAACTGGAATGATAGTTTTTACCATCTGGGCTTCTGTCCATGAGGAAATGAAATCAACAGATACAGACCAGTTATTTCACACAGATCTCTGAACAGGCACTAGCTGGTAACAATCTGCAGAGCATGTCTTATTACTGACTCTGGACCAAAATCAGACCAGTTGTATGCAAATGAAAGATGCCATAAACTTGTCACTAATCTTCCATCCCACCGAATACCTTAGAAAAACAAGACGAACTAAAACGTTCTGCAAGAGAACTATGTCTCTTTAGTAGATAAATACAGCACTGTAAAATCATTCTATTTAGGAGAGATTTTTACTTAACCAATTTATCTCAATAAAAACACGCACAGTGGGTCAAATTCTGTTCTCAGTTACACACAACTAGGTAAATCTCCACTGGCTTATGTCAAGTTTCATTTGTATAAATCCAGAGTAACAACAAAATTTGGTCAACCACATAATGAAAGCTCTCTTCGTTTTGCATTTATTGTTTATGTTAGGGTGGGAAGAGAAAAAGAAAAATAGGAACAGATGTAAGATGAATAAGCCCAACTCACCTACCCCCCAAAATCATTTTTTTGGCTGATGCTCACAATCCACAAGTAATTCTCCATCTCCTTCAACACCCTCATTTCACAAGGGGTAGGGATAAGGGGTAAGAAAATTTAGGGAGTACCTACAATCTGACAGCTGCCCAGGTGATGATAGGGCAGAAGTGGAGAGTACTGGTAAACTTAACAGCACCTGGTCTCTTGAAAAAAAATTGAGTTACTTTCGCATTTGTTCATACACCCCCAGGGGATGATGTGCCTTGTTTGATTCTATTCTCGACTTCTGTGGTACCTTAGTGATGCACCACAGGGAAGACAACTAGATTCTATACCTGATCTTTAATAGCTGAGAAACAGAGCTTGAATGTTGTTGATCATGCAAGTCACTGTGCACTAATCCACAATTAGTGTCTCCACAGTGACAACTAATTGCCTGTAATCACATTCCCAAATCACCGTATTGTCCATCTGTTTCCTTTCCAGCCTGCTACAGATCAGATAAACTTAGAGATGAAAAGACAGAACAAATGGAATATCACCTTCATCCCAAATATTTCATTACTAGGAGACCATATAGAGGAAATAAAGCTACATTTGGAAGCAAGAATCTTAACGCTATTATGTGGCTGATGCCATTCTTTCTCCACAGCATTCTTATCCCATTGCCCTAAAATTTTCCTGATCAGTTTTAGTTAGCAGAGACTTTATCTGTATAAGGACTGCTGTTTCCATCACGGTGCAATTTCTCTATCGCCATGTTGGCTGCCATTGTCATTACATACTTCACAAAAGCAGGAGACTGGGAGTTGAAATGTAACAATATGAGGGGAATGACATGAAAGACAAACACATGTTGCCTACCTCACCTTAACTCTATCTCCGAAGGCCCATAACTTCTTGTTCTCCTGTTCCTAGGGGGGGTTGTTTCTTCCTCTTCTGTTAGAGTGACTATTTCAGGCTGTTTAAAAACCCAAGAAGGCAAGCTCCTATTCTGAATGTTGTCTCCCAATGAAAAATGCTGGGTAGATTTCAGAATTTTTCAGAGGAAAAAATAGTTCTATTTTGCAGCAACTAATAAGTGCCTGGAGTCCACTGTAGCTCACTTTGAGCCCTGAAACAAGCTATGAGGAGGTAAATACTAATTGTAAAAGGTCAGCACTTCTGACAAAATGAGATGTTCAGACCCCTCTTTTGAAGATCAGAATGTGGGAGTCGCCAAGATTTTTAAATGCTGCTCAGATAACATTAAGTCATTGGTGTTTAGCCACCTATTTTTTAGCCACTTGTGCTAATTTTGCCCAGCATCTCTTTCATGGTACAAGCAGGATGTCAATACCCTTTATTTCTTTTTCAGTCTTTCATAACCTATCAGCTCATAACCTTTCTATCAACTCACACTTGCAGTTCCACAGGCAGCTGAGAGTACAGGATTGAATTTCCCAAACTAATTCAAGCATCATGATCAGATACCCTACTTAAACAATATCACAAAATCAGGCAGTTCCCACTTAGATCACGCAAAACAGTTTGATCTTCTCTGCATAAGCAGTCCAGTTTCTTCTAGATTTCCTAATTTTGGAAAGAGGAAACTCTGGAAATATATGGAACTGGATGCCTCGTCATCACTAGCAGTATTATCTATAGTATTACTCCTAGAAGATGCTGTATGGAGACAGACACTTCTAGAATGGTATCACAGAAAGCAGTGAGAATGATTTCCCCAAAAGGGCGAGATCCCACTGTCAAATTCTGAAATACCATGCATTCTGTATCTCTGCTACACTGCCACTTTCATGTCCACAAATTAATAGATAAACTGGTACACAATAAAATCTACCCATAGGCTAAGAACAGGTGACATTAGGAAATAATATTTAAAGTACAGTAAAATTGAGCACTATAAATGCTTTAGTGGGATCTGAGCCTGAAGACCCAGGGGCATTTTTGTTTGTATTATGAAGAATAAAAAAAACTGAATACAAGCAGAAAATGTATTAATAATCTATTCTGGCAATTTGCATGAAAACAATTAAAACTCATAGCTTACACCTGATTTAATTAGCTGATTAAATATTTTGTGGATATTTGAAATTTAAGTACCAGAAATATGAAAATACAGTATTTAAAGTTGTAATGCTGTACTCATAATTATGAATAAAGATCTTGGGCCTCCTTTGCTTTTGGGCTTGATTGGCCAGAGAATCCTTGCTCCCATGAGAAGTTGAATATGTTGGGAGTGGAGGGAAGTGTTGTGGAGGAAAGTGCAAGGGTAAATAATGACAAAGACAGGGCAGTCTTAGGGAATAAACTGGATTGCTTAGGAAGCACAGAATTATAGAAATGCAGGGCTGGAAGGGGCTTCAGGAGGTCATTTAGTCAAGCCCACTACTCAAGGCAGGATCATCCTTACCTAAACCATCCTATATGAGTGTTTGTCTGACCTATTCTGAAAACTGCATGAAGAACCCTCTTGCATAACTACCAGGCATAAGTCCCAACAAGTACATGGAGGCCTGAGAGTGCTGGCCACCCTCTGGAAGAGGGTAGAGTGACCAGTCCCAGACTGCATGACTCTGGGAAAGCATTTGTCCTGAATTTCCAAAAGCATGCAGGCATCTGAGTTTTCCATTCACCATGGAAAAAATGTGGGAAATGGCAGTTTTACCATTACAGGCTGGCTGTCGGAGCAAGACACATGTGGCCAGGAATACAACCCCAGGCAGCAGTGGAAAGCAGCTGTCCCTGCTG
>NW_005842329.1:947002-952566 GCF_000455745.1 Alligator sinensis | reverse complement strand
GCGTGGGGGGGGGGGGGGGTGCATATAGAGGCCCCCATGGTGAAGGAGGGAGTGGGGCGGGGACTGGGCCTGAGGGTGTTGCCCAGCCAGCAAGGTGCATGGAACCCAGGACCATGTCAGGGAGTGGTGCTGAGCCATGGGCAGCTCATCCAGTGGGAAGAGGGGGGCATTTCCCTGCTGCTGTGCACACTCCCAGGGAGTAGGGTATGAGGGGGCACATCCCCCCAGATTTGTGCATGGGGGGGGGTGGATGTGGACTGCCCACTGCAGGGTTGCAGTTCCCTACCTTCTGGGAACCATGCGGGAGCCCTATGCCACCATGGCAAGGTGCCCCCTGCCCACCCAGCAGCAGTTATGGCCCCCACAACAGTGGGGGCAGCAGCAAGCAGTTATGCCCCCTGCTGCTGCTGAGTAGGCAGTGAGCATCTCTCCATGGCAGGTGCAGCTGGCGCAGGCAGGGAAGACAGCAGGGTAGGGAGTCCTCAGCAGGCAGCCCACATCCACATCAGCCCCCAACAGGCTCCGCTTAGCTTCAGCAGTGCAGTGGGGTGGGGAGGATGGGGGAGGGGGACATTATCTTAGACCTCCCTGGCAAAAATTTAAGTTGGCAACTATGTTACCAGGCACAATGCCTGAAAATTGAGTTCATTCAAACATGATGCATGAATACAACCAAATACAAACCTATACATCTAGAAACAAAGAATTCAGCCATATCTACAGAATGGCTGTCTGTATCCTAGGAAGCAGTGATACCAGAAAGGATTTAAGAATCATAATGGACAAGCCAGTCAACATGAGCTTCCAATGCCATGTTGGGCAAAAATGGGCTAAAATGATACATAATTGCACAGAAAAAAGAATAGTGAAGTGATTTTTCTTCTGTATATAGCATTTCCAAGAATACTGCATGCAATTCCAGTGCCTCAATCATAAAAAGGTGAAGAAAAGAGCCCCCCCAATATTATTGGGGATCTGGAGGAAATACAGTGGTGCATACACTGAGAGACTGTGGCAGGATTGGGAAGGCACTGAGGAGGATGTGCAGTAGATGGTGAGGCTGAGAAATACGTGACATGAGGCAGGTTGCCTGCTCCTCTGCCACTACTTTCCCTTTGGCAGGGTTGGAGAGATGAATTTAAGAGGACCCTCCAATAAAAAGATTGTAAACAGGGAAAATAAAAACAAATTTATAACCTTTCCATGTCTACAATCCAATAATTGGGGGATGATCTTAAATTCAGGGTCGTCTTAGATTTGGGTAAATACGGTATTTGTCGGAGACTTGTTTTCCTGTGGTCAATGACTTAAGTCTCTGATTCACCATCAGTTCTAGGTTTGGGCTATGGCGTTAAGAATCAAGGATATTTTGCATCAGGTGGGTTGTTTTTGGGGCATATCAACAACCAATAATTTTGTGTGGTTTTTGGTTCCTTGTTTTGTTTATTTCTAAGACCATGTTTATTTGAACCACTGTTCAATTCAACCCCATTCATACCCCTTAATAAAAAAAAAAAATCACTGTTTGTTAAGAGCTGAGTAAACAGGTGTGACAACTATAGGTATTATAGGGCTTGCTAGCATTGCCCTGAGCTCATCTGCCTACAGGTGGCGACAGGGTTAACGTTGGCTCTGGATCACCTGGTCTGCCAGGAAGTGGATCTTATGTCTTCTTTCCTGCCACAACTTTGATGACATATATATTCCTGGGAGGCTCTGCCCACGGTGGTCCTGCCTGGTCTTGATCCCTGTTTCTTCTGTGGGGCTCCAAAACCTACCCCCACCCCCAACCTAGCCTCTCCAGATGGTGTTCACAATATTCTTCCACAGCCAAGTCACAGTGCTGCCTGTTGTGGCCTTATTTTGGCCCTCTACACCAGGGTGTCCTTGGGCCTCTTTGGGTATACCTTCCAGGGGCTAGTCTTGGCCTGTGCTCAAGAAAATCAAAAGAAACAGCAAAAAAACCACAGAAAATCCCGGCTGCTCTCAGCCTTCTTGTCAGGCTCTGGCAATTTCCCTATTCCTCATGATCAGGTGCTCAACCTCCCAATCACCATAATCCAGACAAAAAATCCCTTAGTCTATTCTTTGCTATGTGCTAGCCTACCCTGCACCCCTATGAATGTTCACAGTCCCTTTGGGGTCTCCCCCATGTGCAGAAGGCTCTCCCTGTGGCTGTAGGTTTTTTTCCCCCCGGGCCCTCCTCTGGATCCTCTGCTGAAAAAACTCCACCCAGAGATTCTCTCAGGCCTTGTGGGCTCCTTCATTCCAGATCCTCAGCTGCAGTTCTGCTCCGGAGATAACCACCGGCCGCGTGTATGCCGGCCTCCGCCTGCCTCAGGGTCACCCCCGCAGCGTCCCTCAGGCACGTTCTTCAGTCTTTGCCTGTTGAGACGCTCAGCCACTCCTCTCTCCCTGCAGCCTGCAGGGAACTGAACCCTCTCTGCCCCTCTCCAGGGCCAGAAATACCTTTGGGCGGCCTTCCTCCTCCAATCCTGAGTGAGAGGCTGCTCCAGAACTTGGGTGGGCATCTTCCTTCCTTTCCAGTCTCCAGCTGCAGCCTTGCTGGCCCTCCATGTTGTGAGTTTTGTCTCACTCCTTCACAACAGGCTTTGGTAAGACAAGTGTCTAAGGAAAAGCTGTTTTTCATACAAAAATCCATATATTCATGAAAAGAATGGCTTTCATGTACAACAGGATCTGTTACCTGGTACTTGCTCTTTACTATTCTTCTGTTTTAAAAAAAATCAAATTTTCCTTCAAGAAGCAAAAGCAACACCAGGTAACACAGATGCCCAAACTACAAATTATGATTAATGAATAGACAGTAGATCAATGGATCACAAAAATCCATGTGCTAAAATGGTTTTATCCAAACCATCCAGTAAATACTTATGAATAATGCACTTTATAGCAGTTGGGAATGGTTCAAAATTCATCTCTGAAGAGAAACAAGATCTAAATTTGCACAGTATATTATTTGTGAGATAACTAATTCAACCAGTTTACTTCTGGAAAGATAGTTTAGTACTAGACTTTCAGAATTTCATATACTAAAGTTTCTTTCAGAGAATATATTCATGTCTAAGGTAGTCTATCAAGAAATGATAATTCAGGAGAGCAGAGTAATTTGGAGACATGCTTTCAAGTATATAGTCTTTAGGAGGCTATTTAAACACCCACTCAATTCTAAGGCGCACTTTGGTGTCTGAAAAATGTGATATTAAAGTTTACCTCATAAGCACCAAGTTTAACACTTCTAGACATTGTCTCACCAACTCTTCCATCTTGTCTGGTGGAATTATAAGCGAGCCATTTCATTAGTAGAATTATTATTTTGGGATGATCTCCAGACATTTAAGCTTTATACTTAACCTCTTTTACAGTCCAAAATTGAATTAACCTCTCTCTCTCTCTCTCTCTCTCTCTCTCATATAAAAGCAGCTAATGTGCTTTTCATGTAAATTGTGAATGTCCTCATATTCTGTTTCACAGGCAGCACTTAGAAAATTCAATGGAAATATGGCTCATAAAGTTTCAAGGCATTCAGTTACAGCAAAAATAAGTAAATTATTTTTCCCTGCTTTTGAGTTCAACACTTTGAGAAACAAATACTGCTGTGTTGCATTGCAATTAAAATTTCAATTGATATTAGAGAAGAAAACTAGTACTTGTATAATACATGGCACACAGGAATACTTCAGACATATTTGGAACACATTCCATTTCCTGATTGCATCCCTTTCTTGTTCCTCATTTCTTTCTCAAATGTTATTCAAATGTTATTATGTTATATTTTTAAAAAGATGGAAGTTCTGCTTCAGAAATTATTATAAGATGTTGAAGTCTGGCTTTGTTCTGAACTGGAACAAAAGTAAAATTTCAATATGAAGGAAAGCCTAAAAAATCTTTCTGGAAAATCTAAACATTGTGTTTCTGGTTAAGATGTTAATATTCTGTATTGTAAATAAACTAAAATATTCACAACAAAAGGAATTTTCAAAATTAAAAACTACGAGTTCTTCTCATTCTGTAGATCAGCATTGTCTAGCTGACAGCCTATGAGGACCTGATCAGCAGCCCACATCCCCCAGGGTCCTCCCTTCACTCATTGCTCTGGCTGATGATGCAGTTGTAGTCTCCAGGTTCCCCCTCTCTTCTCTGGCTTTTGCTTCCTGCCCCCACTCCAAATGGCAGGGCAGAGTGGCATGGCTCAGTGCCACCCACCTTCACAGTTCAATGGTGGGGGGCCAGCAGTGCTGGGGGAACTTGCAACCAGGGTGGTAAAGAGCGGGGCCATGGCCCTTGCTACTCCAACCCCGACAGCTCCACTGTAAGTGATAAAGCAGCATGTTTCAGACTTCTTTGGAAGGGAGGCATTGTTTGGGTTTTCTAAAGTTTTCTTTGAGAAAGAAATGTTGTTGTAATTGATTTGATATTGCAGATTGGTTCATTTTGATAAGGCACATATTTGGATGTACCCCCTCAAAAAACAAGGTGTAAATAGAGTGCTTGGTGCCATTCAAACCAGAGATATTCCTCACATGAAAAAGCTTCCAATCTGAAAGAGAGATCAGAGCAGAAAACACTGGTACCTAACTGATGGGTGGCATTTCAGACATGAATTTAGGAGCAGGCTTTAATTGATGTGCCTTAGCATAGGGGTCACTGTGAAAGGAATGGATTCTTAGGAAGGACCTGAAAGAAAACAGACAATGAAAGATGTCTATAAAGAGTGTATATACAGAGTGGAAAAAGGAAGCAAAACAGGGAATGACTTGAATTTCTCACTGAGGTCCTTCCTCCTTTGAAATAAATTGTCTCCCTGACTGACTAATCCAAAAAATAAATCAGGTCTTAGCCACGGAAATGGCAGCAGCAAAAAAATAAGGCAAACAAAATCTTACCCTTAAGTGGCCCTAGTTACAAGGTTTTGCTCACCATTTGGAACATCCGGATGACACAAAACTGTGGGGAGAAGTGGACATTCTGGAGGGCAGGGAACAACTACAAGCAGACCTAGGCAGGTTGGACAAGTGGGCAGAAAACAACAGAATGCAGTTCAACAAGGAGAAATGCAAAGTGCTGCACCTAGGGAGGAAAAATGTCCAGCATACCTACCGCCTAGGAAATGACCTGCTTGGTGGAACAGAAGCAGAAAGGGATCTTGGAGTCCTAGCGGACTCCAAGATGAACATGAGTCGGCAGTGTGACAAAGCCATCAGAAAAGCTAACGGCACTTTATCGTGCATCAGCAGATGCATGACAAACAGATCCAAGGAGGGGATACTTCCCCTCTATCGGACGCTGGTCAGACCGCAGTTGGAGTACTGCGTGCAGTTTTGGGTGCCACACTTCCAGAGGGATATGGATAACCTGGAGAGGGTCCAGAGAAGGGCCACTCTTATGGTTAAGGGCTTGCAGGCCAAGCCCTATGAGGATAGACTGGGGCACCTGGACCTCTTCAGCCTCCGCAAGAGAAGGTTGAGAGGCGACCTTGTGGCTGCCTATAAGTTCATCACGGGGGCACAGAAGGGAATTGGTGAGGTTTTATTCACCAAGGC
>NW_005842329.1:922543-946882 GCF_000455745.1 Alligator sinensis | reverse complement strand
ACGTAGGGGGTCGGACTCGAGGATCTATTGAGGTCCCTTCTGACCCTAGCATCTATGAATCTATGAATCCCTTCCTTCTTCCTCTTCTGGCAACTGAATCTGAAAAGAACCTCAGTAGGGCTCCATGCAGGATCTGGACCATAAAGGAAACGTACAGAAGTATCAGGAGGTTTAACTGTCAGGGATTTGGGATGGAATTTTATTACCCACAATACATAAAGCCACAAATAAGGTACTCAAGATTTGTAATCATGTTATTCTACAAATTTAGCTGTATGAGAACACTGTTTTATATATTAATTGATTTTTATTGTGCAGTAGATATATTTTCAGAATTTAAGGATGGAACTTTCCAAGATTCAAATGGCCTTCAAAACAAATTCTCCTCTATTCAGCACTTGTTAGGCCACATCTGGAGTGCCATTGGTGATGCGTAGGAAGTGCACATGGGTGCACATGCACACCCTGAGATTGGCGGTGTGCCCCCTAACAGGAACACCAGAGACCCTGCCAGCGGCACCTGTGGGCAGTCGCCGCTCGCCATCCCCCCCTTCCCCACCAACCCCGCCGGCAGCATCTGTGGGTAATCCCCAATTGCCACTGGCCGCTGCCAATGCTGCCAGCAGTGTCTGTGGGAGGTTGCTGACCACTGGTCAGCACTTGCCCTTCCGCCCCCCGCCCCCCCCCCTGCCGACACCACTGTGACCACGTGCAGGAGCTCCACGCTCACCACTGCCATGCCCCCACCACTGACACCGCCGCCTGCTGGAGCTCACCATGCCCCCCCAGCCTGAGAAGGAATTTAAAGAAAGCCTCCAACTACCTGAAGGGGGTTTCAAAAGAGGATGGAGCTAGACTGTTCTCAGTGGTGACAGATGACCAAACAAGGAGCAGTGGTCTTAAGTTGCAGCAAGAGAAGTTTAGGTTAGATATTAGGAATAATTTTCACACTAGGATGGTAGTAAAGCACTGGAGCAGGTTACCCAGAGAGATTGTGGACTCTCCATCCTTGGAGGTTTTTAAGACCTGGCTAGACAAAGCCTTGGCTGGGATGATTTAGTTGGGGCTGGTCCTGCTTTGAGCTGGGGGGTGGGCTAGATGAGCTCCTGAGGTCCCTTCCAACCCTCATTTTCCATGACTCTATGAAATTCTGAAGTGTTGGAATTTCCCACAGGACAGAAATTTTATTTTCCATACAGCTCTAATTTCCTGTCTTTAAAAGAAAGACCTGACCTATCACCACTCAAGTCAATGATATATTTTGACAGAGCCTTCAAAAGAAACAGGATCTAAACAAACCACCAGAGGACATGAGATCCAGTTAGGGGGAACATGCAAACCCTTTTTGTGATGTAAGTAATTAGGCCCCTCACAAATTTAGCTGGTGCCATTCCATTATCTAAGGGTTACAGTATTATTAGCTACTACAAGTATGCTGGTCATCTCAGGCAGGGGCAATGCATAGGGGGTGCACACAGATGCACACGCACCCTCTGAGCATGGTGGTGCACCCCATACAAAAAGATGCCAACAACACAGTCGCTGCTCACCACCCTGCCGCCAACACCACCGGCAGTGTCTATGGCGGGTCCGTGATCACTGCTGACCACCACTGATGGCACCTGCAGGTGGTCACCGACCCCTGATCAGTGCTTGCCACCTCTCCCCCCCCACTGACAGCACTGGCAACGTCTGCGGGAGCTCCGCGCTTATCACTGCTGCGCTCCCACTGCCACCACTACACTCCCACCACTGCCAGCACAGCCGTGCCCCATAGCCACCGGTGGCACATGTTGTTCATGATCTCACTCAGGAGAGCTTAAAATCTAAATAATGGGCTACTGACAGTGGGGTATAGCAGACTGTAGGAAAGGGGAGAAAGAAAAGGACACATAAATAAATTGCAGCGTTATTCTGAATAGGTAGCGTACAACAATTTGGTGTTTAACATCATGTCACTTTTGGGGGGGTGGGAGGAGCAAATATGTATAGCATTATCAGGCTTTTGGGCGAAAAAAAGCAAGATAGACATTCTTCACACGTTGCAGTAAGGTATCCAGCATTGTTGTCATGTGGTCATTTCCAAAGAAAATTTAAATGAAAGTTGATGGGCTTTTTTAAATGTTGTTCAGAGGTTTGAAATCAAGAATATCAACAGTATTCAGACAACAAGGGGGCTAGTGGGCAGAGCATAGGGAAAGCTCACAGAGAAGATGTATCACCTGGTTAAAAGGATACAATCACAAACCTAAGAAATTAGATGGGATAGATGATCCAAGTGGTGATCCACAGACAGGTGCCAGTCTGCGAGCCACTGGTCACCGGTCTGCAGCGAGTTGCCAGGAAAGAAAGAAATATATTTTCAGAAGTATAACATAGATATGTCATAGCCATAAATAGGGCACTGGTCCCTGGCCCACTGGAAAAATAGGGCACTGGTCCCTGGCCCACTGGAAAAAAAATTGCTGGTCCGCAACATCAGATAGTTTGAGTAGCACTGTACTAGAGTACTCAAATAACTAAAGCAACAATAAGATATTTTCTTTCAGCTTGCTGAACATACTCCCTGAATTAACATGCAACTCTTAGTCTTCCAAGATGACATTTAACCAAACTTAGTCTATAAAATTTAATTTTTTGTTCTCCTGGTAGCCTTTTCCTCTTGTTTTGAACTATTCATTGAAGATGGCTTCCAATTATGAACTAAGATTCAGATGCTTGTACAGGCAGACCTTATACTATCCATAAATCCTAGATTTTCACAACCTTCAGACAGACTCTGTAAAAGCTTTTATGAGAAAATATGGTTTCGGATGGAGACAGCTGGTATTTAAATTATCCAAGTGAGAGAAATTACTCTTATTCATTCGCCAGATGCTTTATTCATATATAGATTTTTAAATTAATAATTCTATAATACTTAGAACTATGTAATCCTAAAATCCACAGTTTTGCTCAGTGACCTTAACAAGCTTTGACATCTTCTTTGATTTTTTCCAAATAGTGCAGCACACTTTGCCAACTTCCATTTTGATGAAACGTTGCAATGGATAAAGTGGGGGAGGGGGGGAGCAAATGTCCACTGACAAGATGAGAAGAGTTCAGTGAATTGTTATTTCTGTCTGCAGCTCAGGTTCATACCCTAGAACTATTCAACTAGAAAAGCATGCCTGAAAGTCATGTGCAGTGAGTGTGCGCACCCCAATCTTTCCAGCTGTGCTCCAATTCATATCCGCACTCAACACTTGAAAGCTTGAAAGAAAAAGAACAGAATACACCTTATCTGTTTCCTAGCATACACTGGAGTAGGAGAGGCTTTGGGAGAAAGTATCAGAATAATGTAAAAATGTTTTGCTAAAACATTATTGAGTCAAGGGCAGTCAATCTTGAGCTAAAAGAGCCAGCCTATAATGCACTATACACTGTGCATGTAAAATAAATGATACCTATAACATTAAAATCCCCATTATTTTATAGTTAATAAATACCACCAAGAAAAAAAGTTTGCACCCATCACAACTAGATTTTCCAAATAGGACAGCTGTAGAATTGCAGTGCGTCACTACAGCTGCCACTGTACACCCAAATAAAAACAACAAAACTCTCGAAAGCTTGTGTGTGTAGATGCACGTGCACCCCAACACATCCTCTGTGTCCATTTAGCTAGTGAGTATAATTGAACATCTGCTAGAGTTTGGCCCCACAGTCTATTCTAATTGGGTTCTCTCTCCACACCTGAATTGACAGCAAACTCCTAAGGCTCATTTTTAGTCAGGAAAGTGAAATATGTTCAGCTGAGCCAGTGTTGATCTATTTTCTCCCACTACCTTAAGATTTCTATTTTTCCTTTCCATTAGTCCCACTAAAATATTTGTCCTTCAGTAGCTTTTCCATTGCAACCCCCTTTACCAGTCCATCCAAAAATACAGTAGAAGCTGGATATAACTCCACCCTTTGTGAATGAGTAATGTGTGCTTATATCCAAAGTGGGCTTATTATCCAAAGTTAACTTTGCTTCCCTTCCTGTTCAATAATAACAACAGATGATACATGAGCCATAAACAGTGCAATTTAATTTAACTTTTGTTTGGTTTTCGATACCAAATACATGGCACAGTCCCATTGGTCATGCCACTCCTCCCTAGAGTCATGATACATACAGTGTCTTCTTACTGCCTTACTACAATGGATTCTAACCAGCAACTGTAATAAGTGGCAGGACCCCACCATAAATTTTGAAGTCACAAGGTCACAAAGGGTCTCAGTAACTAACACTGACAGCTTCTTAGCTGATTTACAAGCAGGTTGTCATAGTAATTTACTGTTTTATTACTACTGTACACAAAACACAATGCTGGCTGCCTTTGGATACCACCTTGCCATGACCAAGACAGAAACATATGCTTCTATCTAAAAAAGGTGTACTTTTAGAGGATGTACTTTTGTCAGGTGCTTTGCAGCTGGAAAATTTGTTTTCCTGAAGTGTGTTGTTATTTATACACAAACCAGGCTTTTGTGAGGTGCATAGGCACCGACTTTGGTTTTTGCCAGTGGGTTGTTGCAGACATAAAAAATAAATAACTAACAACCGTGCTTTACATTAAACTCGGCAAAGGAACGCGCAGAGTCCTGCTCTCCTCCCTAGAGTCATGATACATACAGTGTCTTCTTACTGCCTTACTACAATGGATTCTAACCAGCAACTGTAATAAGTGGCAGGACCCCACCATAAATTTTGAAGTCACAAGGTCACAAAGGGTCTCAGTAACTAACACTGACAGCTTCTTAGCTGATTTACAAGCAGGTTGTCATAGTAATTTACTGTTTTATTACTACTGTACACAAAACACAATGCTGGCTGCCTTTGGATACCACCTTGCCATGACCAAGACAGAAACATATGCTTCTATCTAAAAAAGGTGTACTTTTAGAGGATGTACTTTTGTCAGGTGCTTTGCAGCTGGAAAATTTGTTTTCCTGAAGTGTGTTGTTATTTATACACAAACCAGGCTTTTGTGAGGTGCATAGGCACCGACTTTGGTTTTTGCCAGTGGGTTGTTGCAGACATAAAAAATAAATAACTAACAACCGTGCTTTACATTAAACTCGGCAAAGGAACGCGCAGAGTCCTGCTCACGCCCAGAAGAGGCAGTGCGTTACTTCAACCCGGCTCTGTGGCATGTGTAAAGATCAGACATGCTAGTGGGGTTTTTTGGTGCTTTTATCTAATAGCTGATTGAATCAGTTTTAGCTAAAAGCATCAAAAAGCCTCGCTGAAGCACCTAATTTTTACAGATGCTGCAGAGCCGGGTTGAAATAATGTGCTGCTTCTTCCGGTAAAGAGCATTTTGTTTTTTTAACATCTGCAAGCAGCCAGATATCCAACATGTAAAACCAAAACAGCTGTGGCTTGTGGGTGCTGAGAACCTGCTAATTTTTTTTGGTGGGTGTTTGAGCCCCGAAGCACCCACAGAGTCAGTGCCCATGATGAGGTGTGTTTATATATGGCTTCTACTGTCCTAAAAGCAGATCAAGGCAACAAAAAGGGACAGAAAGTTGCCTTCAAAGCATGCAGCTTCTAGAACTTCAGCTTAGAGAGCTGGTCTTTATTATTAATAATGATTTTTAAACTGCTGGGGTATTTCCCCCTCCCCCTCTCCACAGATGATTGTTTTTCCCTATAATCGTGACCCCCCCCCTCCATTTACTTCATTCTCCAATAAGAGTGAACAACCAAAATATACCTAAACTACAACAATTTTACTGTAACAGTGTAATTACCTAAAGAAGTCATGGCATACTTAATACATTAATCATCTGTGTCCACATCTGCATGCACTAAGGACCATAGCCACTGCCAAAACTACCAGCAAAAAATCAAGCCATAAAACATAGGAACAATTAAAAACAAGTTTTGAAGACCTGAACCCTTAGGATATCACCACTGTGTAACTGGCTGATTATAACCTGAGGTAATAATACCATTTGTAGCAGCTTCAGGAACCTACCTTTGTCCATTTAACCTTTTTTTTTACTTGTCGTTACCAAATGATTATTCTTAATATATCACAGGCGCAGACAGAGTCTGCATGACCTATGGGAACATGATGGGGATGATAATGGGGAAGTCATACATTTCACTCCTCAGCTCTGAATGGCAGCTGCAGAATTTTGGGCCGATCAATTCACTTCACTGCTACAGTTTCTTCATTTGTAAAAGGGATCATATTTACTTCTTTAACCTGCAGAGGTATTATGAGCATTAGTTAATAGCCAACTAATCATTTGAACACTTAAATTGCTATGTTAGTGATAAGTATTAGTGCCAATGAATTAGGACATGGTTTTATTTATACTTTGCATAATGACATTTGCAAGGTGTTAAACATTGCTGTCTGGGTGTAATAGCTCATACATTTTTTCTCTGCTGAGAAGTTATTATAGCCAATAGCCATGCCAGAATATACCTTTCCTGGATGAGAGAAATCAGGCCCTGAAACAGCCTAATCCTAGTCTACTGAAGTGAAAGAAAATCATATTATGGACTTCATTGAGCTTTGACTAGACCCTTACAGAAAAAGGGGGAGGGGCATTTTTAGTTTTATCAGATACTCCTATTTGTGACAAAAAATTAGTTCAATGTTATTATAGTAGAAATGATTCTCTTTGCATGTTTTTTTATAAAACAAAAACTCAAGTCATCTTCAATGATCTGTTACTCTTCAATGATCTGTTCAATGACCTGTTAATTTGGTTAAATGTATACTTCCAAATTACTACAACAGCTTTAGCAGTGGGGAGCAAAAAAGGTGATCTCTGATGTGATACTCTGCAAATAAGCTGCTTTATGCACAAATTTTCTGCAGAAAACAGAATAACAACTCTTCAGAGCTAGTTCCTTAGATGACACAGTAGCCTGGACCATTCTATACAATACTATGTGGGGGAAACCGTCTGAATTTTGGTATCAAATATCTGAGTTTCATTATTTTCTTTGGTGTGCCCAAGAATCAATAATAGCATATGTGATTTTAGTCTCTCAGCTGCACCATAATCCATGGTGTATTGGGCTTTGACCACAAATTCCATCAGAAATAAACAGTACTCTACTCATTCTCTGCTTTTGATAATATTTTCATGAAATAATCTTCTCTTAAATATAATCTATTCACTTTGTCATACACTGACTGTTTTCTTTATTTAGTAAGAACATCAATGTGTGTGGTAAGCCCTTGATGTGAGCTCTCCTCAATCCAAAGGATCCCCCAAATGAAACCTAAACAGCCATAGTGAAATACATGTTCAGTGGAGACAAGGCAGTGCGCTACAATTCTGTCCCATGCCCCTCTATTATATGTGGGGGGAAACACCTTGGCTACCTATATAGGAGCAGAGAGGATTTGGAAGCTGGATCCTCAGCTGGTGTAAATTTGCATGGCTCCCCTATGATGAATGCAAGTATGCTGCTTTAAACTGACTGAGTATCTGGACCCTTTTTTTCCAAAGGTATCTAAATATATCAGCTTTGTTTCAACCAATTTGCTTGTATTTATACATACACACACTTTTTATGCATGGCGCTATACAAGTTAGTAGATTTTTGTCAGGACACATACCAAGAAATACCAGCAGCAGCCCAAGGACTTGGAGGATCTCTCAGGATTGACAGGAAGCAACTTAAATACTTTTCATTGTCATCAAGCTTGTCATCTGGAGTCATTAACCTTACATAGACTCACAGAGCATGTAAGAGTGTCTACTTGACTACTCCTAAATGGGTTCAAACTATTTCCCATAATTTTTTACCTTAAATCCCAAATGACCTGAAACATGACAGTACCTTGTGCTCTATTAGGCCCTTTCATACTCATAGCAGCACATGGGCCAAAGATTTATTTTAGATACTGACTGAGCTAGAATAGGAAAATATCTGACATGGGCTCTGTATATGAATGATCAGGAGACTTTTTTTCTCCATAAGGGATGCAGATGATATGTAATTATGTCTTCAACAGCCACATGAATGATTATTTGTTACTCTGGAGCTTATCAACAAATTAAGGCTTTTCTCATCTATTAACTACTCTCCATATTACCAATTGTGCTTCTCTGGCAACTCTGCTAAGAAACACTCTCATATCACAAAAGGAACTCAGACAGACAAAAGATAAATCTGTCTGCATAACTAAGCAACCTGTTTTATTTTGATGGGTTGTTACTGTATAACACTTTATGCCAACAGAAATACAAATATGATGGCATGCACAATAATACCCCAGGTGTTAATTCATCCTCATCTCTGTGTTATAAAAAGCAGCAACATTTATCTTGAAGTCTGGACTTTTTAATCGAGCCCACCAAAGCACTTATTAGCCCCTCAGGGACAACAGAATACTGTAGATTAATATTTGGCATCGGGAAATTACAAATGTTAGCACCAAGGAACTAGTGAAACAAACAGAGGAGATCATAAAAATTCAGAAGCCAGGGTTTAAATCATCAAAGCTCATACGAAGGGGAGTATCTTTTACCACATAAACAAGACTTATTGGACTGTAAAATAATGTATACACGCTGAGGGTTTCTTGTTTAGTTTCTTGAAACCCTCAAGAAACTAAACCACTTCCACCTGTGCTGCCTGCGAAAGATACTAAAGATCAAGTGGCAGGACAAGACTCCAGACACCAAGGTGTTCAGAAGATCAACTCTCCCCAGTATTCACACACTGCTGAAACTGGCACAGCTGGGATGGGCTGTCCACCTTTCAAGAACGCCTGACATTTTCCTACCAAAGCAAATCTTCTACAGTGATCTGTCAAATGGAGGACGCCTCACGGTGCACCTAAAGGTGTCCCTAAAGAGTTTTGGCATCGACCCAGAGTCGTGGGAGCAAATCGCTTGCAACTGTCCATACCGGAGGTCATCAATCCAGAATGAAGCAATGGCCTTCGAACAGCAATGCACAGCAGAAGCAATGAAGAAACGCGTGACCAGGAAAACAAAAACTTCTCATACTCAGTCCTCATCACTTTCCTGCCCAGGCAAAGATCGGGTTTATAAGTCACCTACATACCCACGTGACCTAGCCTCCACCCCCGTCCTTTCTCTTTCTTCTCTCTTTTCTCCTTTTCTCTCTTTCTATTTCTTTCCCATGTCTTTTCTCTCTTCTCCCCCTCCCTCCCCCACCACACTGGATGTGGTCATCTTCACCTGCAAAGGATGAACAACACACGATGAGGGACATGCCCTGGCCCTGTAGAGTTATAAACACCTGCCCATGAAAGAGTGAAGAACATGTTCCTTCAAAAGTACCTTGGCTCACATAGAGATTCTTCATCATCTCCCCACTCAAACATACTGGCTACCATTAAGTGCTGTATGCCTACCTATGATGTAGGTAACTAAAAGATTGCCTCACCTAGGTTTCTGCCTCTTTCACATTCATTGTCTGCAAATTGTCTATTCGGCATTGGTGAGGCCGCAGCTGGAGTAGTGTGTCCAGTTCTGGGCACCACACTTCAAAAAGGATGTAGAGAAGCTTGAAAGAGTCCAGAGAAGAGTCACTTGTATGATTAGAGGCCTGAAGAGCAAGCCATATAAGGAAAGGATGGCAGATATGGGACTGTTCAGCCTAGAAAAGAGAAGACTTCAGGGGGATTTGGTGGAAGTTAAAATATATCAGGGGTGAGCATCGGGGCTAGATAAACAACTATTCACCAAAGTGCCCCAGGAGAAAACCACGAGTAACAGTCATAAACTCCTAGAAGAAGGATTCAGACTGGATATAAGGAAAAACTTCTTCATGGTTCATGTGACCAGACCCTAGAATAGACTCCGAGTGGGGGTGGGGCAGGCTCCTACCCTGGATATCTTCAAAAGGAGACTGGATGCACATCTTGCTAAGGTTATTTGACCCCAGCAGTCTTTCCTGCCCAGAGCAGGGGGCTGGACCCGGTGATCTCATGAGGTCCCTTCCAGCCTTAAACTTCTGTGAACCTTTGAATCTGTAAATACTCTGAGGAAATGAACTTATTGACAGGAGTCCCTCCTGTGTAGCTACCTCTCCTCCCACCCTGAGTTTTAACCCAAAACTGCAGTTTTTCACCAAGATTCAGGCAGGAAACCTCATTCTAAGAATTCAATGAATCCAGTTCAATATCATACAATGTATCAAGCGATTAGCATACAATGAAAAAATGTTTAACTTACAAACACCTGCTGAGGACCAAGAATTCAGTGAATTGCTCTAAGTAGAAAGTAAATTTGAGAAGGGATCTGTTGTGGAGAATTTGTGAACCAAAACAGGCAGAAGTTCATTAAGTTATTTGGTATAAGTTAACCATTTCTCTTTGGAGGTATTGTACACACCACTAGCAAAACCTATTGGCAACATGGACAGCCATTTAAATCATTCAAATGGCACATCACAATGTACAATAACAGGGGTTCTCTCCTCCCCACACACACCCCACCCCCCATAATCTCTTTCAGATATAATAGTTAGGGCAACAGTTTTTGTGAAAAACTTCAAATGTTTATTCCCCCTTGAGCAATTTTATATTATAGGCATCCTAAGAATTATTTTTAATTGTTCTAAAATAGGATGCATAAAATCTTCCTCTATACATATGATTTTTCCAAACTGTGTCCTTACAAAATGACAATAAAGAAAGCAATAAAGTAAAAAGGCTCAGAGGCAACATGCACTGTTTTCTCTTCTCTGACAGTCAACCCTAAACTATACCTAGAGAAAGTCTATGGGACCTGGAGCCCTTGCAACTTCAACAGTTCAGAAAGTTTTACACAGAATAGTTGTCTTGCCAAGGCGGTTGTGGATTTATTTGGGATCTAAGGGTACAATACACAGAAAATGCATAATAATAGATACACAGCTAAATAAACGACATAAGTTTCAATGTCAAAGTAATGTTCGGTTGTGCTTAGAATTCGTCCAAGACAATTTCCTCATTTCTACATGAATTCAAGTAACTCTTTCACACACACAGGATTTTTGTGGGGCTCAAGCTGGAGTACTGTAATGAAAAGAGACGCCTACAGGGGTGGAAGAATCCTACAGACCGACCATGGTTAGTGAACATTGCCATGCTCAGGAAATAAAGAAAATATGCCATATTTCTCAGCTTCTACTAAAAACATTAGTTTCTGTTTCCCCTCAAGGGCAGCCTTTTTAATTCTCCTCATATCGCCAAAGCTAAAAGGAAAGTTTTCCAAGGTTATGCTAGTTAAAGTTGAGATTGATGCACCATTGCCACCTCAGGCTCAGGAATATTAAAATATGAAAAATGAAGCATTTTTCTTTCAAAATTAGGAAAACTATGCCTCCTGAATGAGAGACTATGTCCCTCATTTGTTTTACTTATTGATTGATCTACAGTTTTACCTTGGGAAAGGAGAGCAAAGGAGTTTTCTCTTTGCTCTTTTGAGACTGAAAGAATTGTACCCAGTTCAGCAACATTTTTACCTTGCCAATAGGGTACTTTTCCATGGCATAGTCCACGTCCTAAAACAGCACAGACAGGCATGGAGATACAAGCTAATACTTGGGTGCTAGCTTTCTAGAATAGCATTTAATAATTCAGCAGCTGGGGGAACAGATTTGTCGGAACCCATCTCATATCCCAGGCAAACACATTTTTACCCTTACCTTAAGGCTTTGGCTTCTTTGCAGCTTGGATCTCCATTTAGGCACAATATTAATTCGTTTCTCTCAGTTGCAGCTATGAAGAAAAAAAATGGGGGTCATTTTTCTACCCTGGCAGAATAGAACACACATTTTAATTTGTCACTAGATTAACTTAATGATCAAGCGCTGCAGTTCTTCCTTGGAATAACCTCGAATCCAACTGGAGAAGAAAGATGCAGGGTTTCTTTGTACTGGAATTCCCTCTACTCTTCCCCAATGCTTTTACTGTAACAATAGACACGTTTTAAATATACCAGAGACCCTTAACCCAGAATCTTGCAGCATAGGCGAGAGCAGTCAAATCTGCGTGTCCAGTTCGCCTAACTAAAAATTTAAATATGAAGTATGTATGATACAATTCCAGCAGGTAAAAATAGGAAGGCAAAAACAATGGCAACCTCCAGCTACCCATAACAGTACAATCCCCAACATTTTGTACTTAAGGGCCTCATCTACACAAGGTGCTGACTGCACAGTAGTCATGAGCTACTGTTCAGTAGTAACAACCTACTGCACAGTCAGCATCACCAAAAAGCTGTTTGGGGATGCTACTGTGTAGTAACTCCAGTTATATATGTAATAGGGCTGTGCAAAGCTTCTGGTGCTGATGCAATTCAGAGATTTGGCCCGATGCAGTGGCCAAATCTCCAAATCCGAATTGAATCAGGGGAGCAATAAAAAGGTCTGAATCAATTTGACGCTTTCCAAATCTTTGGAAAAGATGTGGTTGTCCCACCTGCCCCAGTTCTGGCCATTTAAGAAAAAAAAACAAAACCCCAAACTGCCAAACTCACCAGCTCCTGCAATGGCCTCAGGGCTTTGGGGGGCTCATGAAAGAGCCCCCCACAGGGCAGCAGGGATCACTCCCCATCCAGCAGGAACCAGTGAGGCCAGAGTTTCTTAGGTTATTTTTTCATTAAAGGGCCAGAGCTGGGACAGGTGGGGCAGTCATGGCGGGGCTGGGACAGCAGGAAGGAGTTGGGGGGCTTGTGCAGAGACCCCCCACGCAGCGTGGGGCAGTGCGGGGCAGCAAGGATTACGCCCCCCGCCCAGCAGCACCCGGTGAGTGGGGCTTTTTTTTTTTCAAAGTGCTGGGAGCTGGGCCAGGTGGGGCAGCCATTGCTGGGCTGGGAGAGCGGGTGGGGGATGGGCCTGGGTGATTCGGAAATTCGGCTGATTTGGCAGCAGCCAAATCTCCAAATCAGATTTGGCCGAATTGATCTGGGATGGAACAGTGATTTGAATCACCGAATCAAACCACTGTCCCCTAAATTGGCTGAATCCAAATCCGAAGCAAATACTAGCTGCTTCGCATAGGCCTAATATGCAAGTACTAAATGACTGTGCAGCAACAACTGTGCAGTCAGCATTTCGTGTAGATGTGGCCAAGGAACAGCACCGAGGAAACATTAAGATTTGCATAATTGTACCCATCACAACCAGACTTTCCAATTAAAACAACTGTAGGATTGAAGTGTGTCACTGCAGCTGCCACTGTACACCGATATATAAGCATGTATATAAACCAAACAAACTCTTAAAAATGTGCGCACGTGAGTGTGTGTGTGTGTGTGTGACCATTATTTGCCTGCTCCATGAAAGCAGGCAAACAGTGGCTCTCAGAGGGTATGTCTATATGCTCATTAATATGCAGTAGTTACTGCACATTTAGTTTAGTACTTGTTTAATGACGTACTAACTAAATGCGTGGTAATTACAGTTACTGTGCAGTAGGACCAGCACAGTTTTTTTGTGATCCTCACTGCACAGTAGCCTAATACTACTGCAGGGTAGCATATTAGCACAGTTTTGCCTGGCATGTTACTGCGCAGTGTCATTGGGCTACTGACCATTAAGTGTCTTGTGTAGCCATACCCCGTAACAGATATATCCTATATCCCTTTGAGGATAAGATGGGAGTTAAGCACAACTGATTGTGAGCCATAACCAAGACCACCATGACTTCAATCACCAAGCTCCATTACACTGATGATGCTTCATTCAGAAGCAGACCTTCAGGCAATCATCAATGTCTTTACTGAGGCATATAAGAAAATGGGACTGACACTTAACATTCAAAAGACTAAACTCCTCCATCAACAAGCTCTTAATGACCAGTCTCCAGCTCCAGTAATTCAGATTCATGGTGAGACTCTAGAGAATGCTGAGTATTCTCTATACCTCTGAAGCCATCTCTCACAGAAGGCTGACATCGATGAAGAAATCCAACATCGCCTCAAATGTGCAAGCACAGCCTTTGGACACCGGAGGAAGCTGATGTATAAAGACTGCAACATCAGATTCAAAACCAAGCTCCTGATTTATCAAGTGGTTGTGATCCCCACTTTATTGTATGGAGCTGAGACATGGACAATGTACAGGAGACACCTCAAGTCATTGGAGGAGCACCATCAGTACTGTCTGCGGAAGATCCTTCAAATCCAGGGGGAAAATAGACACGCCAACATTAGCGTCTTCTTGCAAGCAAACACCATGAGCATAGAGGTGACAATCATCCAGCATCAATTTTGATGGGCTGGCCACATCATCTGGATGTCTGGCTCCAGACTCCCAAAGCAAGTTCTATTTTCCCAGTTCAGTCAAGGTGTACAGTCAACAGGAGGGCAGAGAAAGTGATTCGGGGATGTCCTCAAGGCCAACTTGAAAAAAAATAAAACATTGACATCAACTTGTGGGGAAGACTATCACCCAGAATTACCCGAAATTGAGGAAGAGTCCATTGAAAGGATCTCAGTCCTTTGGAACCTTACAATGACAGCAAGAGAGGGAAAAGCATGTTGCAGACTGGATTAAGAATCCAGAGCCACCCACGCCACATGGAAACATGTGCCTGAGTTGGAACAGAGTTTGTCAATCCTAGATTGACCTCCTCAGCCATCTTCAGGCCCACACATAAGATAATTACGGAAGACAATCATCTTTGACTGCAAGGGACTGCCGAAGAAGACTGTGTGCACGCGTGCGTGTGTGGACCCTAACACACCCTTTGTCTCCATGTACAAAGCAAATGTAATTGAACGTCTGCTAGGTTTTGGCTTCACCATTAATCCTAATTGGGCTCTCTCTCTCTCCCCACACACCTGAATTAATAGCAAGTATTTTGTCTAAGTACTGTTTTAAACATTTCTGATGGTTTTGGCACATCCCTTTATGAGGCACCAGATGTGCAGGTCCTGAAATAGCTACTACCAGCTTCTACCCACAGGGAAACTGGGGGGCACTTGGTTTTTTAAAAATAAAATCTGTTTTTGTTGTGTGTTTTTAAAAATGAAATAGCCACAAAGTGGATTAAGTGAAATACATATAACATCTGATTTTAAAGTTTCCCCAGGCTTGACACTCCATCTGCACTGTACTAGATGCCTCGTTACACCAGCAAATCACACTACCTTTGACATTTTTTTGGATTTAAAACAATCTCCCTAATACCACACTGTCCTCCAAAAGGTCAGCATTCTGCTTTTGTGACCCCTGAGTATTTCCACAGGTGAAAAACAGGACATGGGTTATTTAACACAGTCCTTGTGCCATTGACAAGAGGGTGACTGCCTGCTTCACTCCTGTGCGTTGCTCATTCGGGCCCTCTTATCTCAACCTTCCTTAGATAGTTCAGCACAATTCTAATTATAGGATTCAGTATAGCAACCATCAGGAAAGTGATATGTTATTTTTATACCTGCTGCCAGTAGTTTGCTACTCACATTGCTCTAGGAAAAGGGGGAAAAAACTGTTTACAAATGTATCATTATACAGCAGATCTTAAATTGAAGAACTATTAGCTGTAACTATTGACTATTGTCAGAGCTTTGCTGCTGCCTGTGAAAAGGTCAGGCCTTTTCATTTGTGTTCTTTTTATGTGAGGAATACCAAATAATAAAACACACAATTTATTGGGCTGTTGAGATTACCTTCCCCAACCTGTGGGCCAGTCACTGGTTTTGCATCTTCTTTTCCACTATTATATGAATATGCTGATTTCTCTTTCTTTTCTTTTCTTCATTTTTTAAATCACAGTTTACAATTCTTTTTTTCCCTGAAAGTAGCACTCATGTTAAATGCTATTTCCCAGGTAGAAATAATCTCAATGGCTGTGCCTTTATCAACACACACACGTATCCATCCCCAAGGACCTCAAGAGTGTCCAAGACATTTTTGTTCTGTGGGGCAAGAAATAAAGATAAATCCCATGCTGATCTGTCAAGCTGACCGCCAACTCTTTTCAACTAAGTCCAGATCAGAATTAAAATCTGATGAGACACTTTCTTATCCACTAAGGGCAACATTTTCAAATGTCAAGTACCTAACTAAGTATCTAAGTCCAAATCCAGGTGTCTGAAGGAAAGCAGCCTGATTTTCAGAGGCATTGAGCAACTGCTGCTCTGATTTGAATCAATGCTCAGCACCTGTGAAAAATCAGGTCACTTATTTTAGGTGCCTAACTATGGATTTAAGATCATAATTTCAAGCAACCAAATTTGAAAATGTCTGTCATAAGTCATTTGGGCACATGTTCTCCCATAGTTTCATGACTACAACTTCAGTATAGTAAAATTGATGGCAGTTTTCATTCAGAGACTGAATTTTAGTCTTATTTACAAGGCATGTCATTTCCTTGAAATTAATGCAACTGCACCTGTGCAGAATTGGCACTGAGCTACTGAGAAGTGTAAGGATAGCCACGTCATACACATGCAACCCAAGAAGGAGAAAGGAGCACTTCTCAACCCATTATCTTTTAGTCTTCCTCTGTAACAGAGTGGCTAGGCGCGAAAAGAAAAGAACCCCGCACGCATCCTTCCCCTCACCTGAAAGGGGTCTGGGATCCTCTGGGATGGTGTGCAGCCCCAGGAGCAGGGCTGGCCGGCTCAAAGCTGGGTCTCACTTCTGGCTTCCAGGGAGAGCAGTCCATCCGGGAACCAAGGGTTGGGGCGCTTGCCGAGGCAAGCCGAACTCTCGTGTGGGGGTGGAGCTGGCCAGGCACATCTCTCCTGATGACGACCAGGAAGTCGGCTGCTGCAGGCACCATTATTAACCCTGCAGGGAACATGATTTATAGCTGTGTGGCAGAGCTGGAACCAGATTGGTGGCAGGGATCAGATGGGGTCTTTAAGAAGCCCCAGCAGTTGAGCCATGGGGGAACACAGACAGCAGCATATGTGGAGCAACAGACTGGCGAGGAGCAGCAGACCTGCTCATCTTTCATTATACTAATTCATAATGGACTAGTAGGTGTCCCTGGGGCACAACCCAGCACCTTCAACCACAGAGTTGGGCATGTGTAAGACACTATATAAAGTGACTATGATTATCTGATAAGGACTGAGGGCTGTGCAGCAATATCCACTGAAGGTTGAGGCAGGAGTGTAGGGGTCAGAGGAGCTCCCATTTTGGTCCCTAAGGCCCAATATCTGACACAGCCAGCGGTATCAGAGTTCAGCAGCCCACGGGGGTTCACCCTCTTAAGAGGATGAGATAATCCCTGGAGGAACCATCACCTCCCTAATCTGTATTACACCAAAGTCACGGAGGGCTAGTTTGCAAGGACTGGGATGCCCTAATTTTCTTAGGGGCAAGAGCAGATGGTGACGGTGTTGTGCAGACTCGATTACATATAACCACCAAGATGTCTTCCTCTTTAAAAAGAAGGAAGTTGAAGATGGCTCGGTCACATCCTCACTCAGTAAGGAATTATCACTCCAAGTTGAACTGATATTAAAGCATCCGTTATCCTTGTGGTTAAACATCTGATTACTAAAAACATGCAGTTTATTTAGGCGTTTTATAAACAAACTGGAATTACATTTAGACAAAGCCAAAAGCACTTTCTGAGTAGGTGTCAAACTATGTGGATGTACCCCACCTGGACACTATTCACTATGTGAATTCCAGTTAAGTGAAGAAAGGACATGTCTTGCTGGGTCAGGGCAAAGCTCCAAATTTACACAGATGTTTCCTAGCATGGCCATTTTTTCAGCTTTCTTTTCTGTGTCTGTCACATGCTCTCAGAGCAAAAGTTGGCCCAAAAAGCTTAACCCTTTCACTGAAACCAAACCAAAATATCCCTGTAGATGTACCTACACTGCTCTCCAGGAACACAGTGGAAAATTAAAAGCTGCAATAACAAGAGGTCAGTAAACAACGTTATCAACAGACTTCCTGGAACCCAAGCTGGGTTCCCCAAACACGATGGTAAGAAAAAGAGAAAGCCAGAGGCTTGCGGAAGAGCTTCAGGGACAGATGGGGATGACCACAACAGGGTTAGTAGCTAGGGATATGGTGCTCTGCCTGCCAACACATCGATTAAAACAATGTTTTGCTTTAATCCTTAACTGGCAAGCTGCACATAGCCTAAAGCTTCTCCTTCATCCCTCAGTTCCTGCTTCAGCCTTCTGCCTGCTTGGCACTTCTCTTCCTGCTGCTCACATCTCTCTATTCCCCTCTTGTATTTTTTATCATTTCTACCCTACAACCTTTTAATGCAGCCTGGAGACCCTCGTGAACACATATGCCTCAATAGCTTTTTACTTTGGCCTGCCAGCATCATCTTCCATCAATTCTTTTAGTGCCCCCTTTACTTACAAAAAAGTTTTAAAATTTGACACTTAAACATGGAATTGATCTAATTTTAAATGCAAGAGAACTAGTTAAGTACTTCAAAATATCTCAGGTGAGAAAGTACAGTAAAAGACTAGCTTTGAGCTCAGGTGGGTATGTGGTAAGTGAGAGATTCCTAAGTGTTTGGTCACTAAATACAGTCCTACTTTAGCCTGATCAAGTCCCTTAAAAACTGTAGATGCAAAATGTGGGTAGGTCCTCCCACTCCTTGTAGCTTTTAGTGACTTAGTCTTAAAGTTAAAATGATTGCTTATTACAAAAGAAGCTGCAATAAATGAGATAAAAAAGAGTCTAATAGAATTGCACTTAGGTACCTAACAGGTGAGATAGGATCTGGCCCCAAGCTTTTTATGAAGTATACAGAAGAAAAAAACAAAAAATAAGCATTTTTGGCAATAATGCAAAGAGATGATAGGAGTCTAATCTCAAATATATGATCTGGCCCATATTTCAGGCCTACTCCCAAGCTGAGGAAACCATTTTGCAAAGTCTGAAAGTGTTTAGGGAAGTAAGTTTTTCTCAGCTGCATGAATACATAACCCTGATAATGTAGGGAGATAGGAGTTTGGTGGCAGAGTTGGGTTGAAGTGCCTGTGGATTTTTCTTAGAATTTGCAAATGCCCAGAAACCTGGGATAAGTAAGTGCCTTCTCTGGGTGCCTTTAAGAGGTATTCCTTTTCCTCTCGCAAGTACAGCGCTTTGAGTATAAAATAAAGACAGTGTTATAAGAGGTAAAGCAACAAGGCATTAACATGGGGGAAAGGGAACAACAGTAATAAACCAACAGTACATCTTTAATCTGAATAAGTAAAATATCCAATCTCCCATGTATCTTCAGCAGTGGTACTTCACCTCAGTTTCTCTTCCTGCCAGCATGAACAGCCAACGGAAAAAAATGTCTCTTTGAGATACTTCTCTTCACACCGCTAACTTCCCTCTGCTGCACCTTACCCACAGTTCACAGTCAATGGACAGCAGTTGAATCCAGGAGAGCACTTCAGCAGATCCATCTGCAGCCCCTTTTGGAGCCTTCTGTCTGCTTTCCACCGACAGAGCCCAGGCTGTCTCCTACTGCCAAGTTGTGTCTGTGCTAGGTCAGCTAGTTCTCAACTATAATAATTACAACTCCAATGACACTCAGTAATGGGGCTCCTTGCCATCATGCTCTCAGCATCTCTTGCTGAAATGCCTTCACCATGCTGTCACTTGCTTTGAGATTGAATACAGGTACTCAAGATTATATAACTAAGCTATAAAGATTTTAGGTCTAGCAGTGGTGGGTGGGAATGCCTGCCACTCCTGAATCATCTTTCACCTCAGTGTCATCTTATTCCCATCTCTTTCCATGATGCTGAGTCTAGGGTCTACCTAAATCAGCTGCTGGAGGCGGGGAAAGTCTGTTACATTAAAAAAAAATCATCACTCAGCTCCCTCTTTATAACCTCCAAACCTTCAATTATTTAGCATTTTACAATTAGGTCTGGTCCAGGAGATACTATATAAATGTAAGTCAGACAAGAATATTGAGAGTTACAGGAGTTGATCAAAGGATTTAACAAGAAATATAAAACCTCATGTTTTTGTGTTTAAGCCTCCCTCTCTTATGGAGGCACATTATTCCACATACCCTCTAGGTCATTTTTAACCCTCCTTTGAAGTACCTGGCTCTGGCCACTGTTGAAGATAGGATACTAGATGAGAAAGACCTTGAAACTGGTCCAGTAGGAGAATTCCTATGTTTTATACATATTTGTGCATATATGTTTGCTGACTGAACTTTGCATTTCTCCCATTTTGAAAGACATCACTAATTGGATTAATGTCCTATATAGTTAATATAAAGAATAATCAGTAGAACCAGTATCTCTATCTCTGCTTTATGAAAACAGTCTTCTTTGTGATTTCTTGGGTATGAAATACAAACCAAGATTGTTCCTGAATTAAACCCTTACTAAGGAATTGTTCAAAGTCCTGGAATGCAGATTTAATTATCACTAGCAGGGTTTGGATGAAAATGACATCAAAACTATCTCCTTGGCAGAATCAAATAATTCTACTCTACTCTCTATTCTTCTGCTTCAGTGGACAAAGTTGTAGTCAATAGTCTTTTCTCTCTGGAAGAATGTGAAGAAACTAATTTTCTACAGTTTAAGACAACCACACATCTTTCCGGTCCTGCTTCTTAACAGCTCTAGCAAATATTTACATTTTACTTTGGAATAATTTTCTGTCTTCATTATGACAGTCCATTTAATCGGTGGTTTCTTACCACTTCCATCAACTTTAGAGATGTTGCATCAAATAAATTCATACACCAAGGTCTGGTAACCACTGAACACTAATCACCCATTTGCAGTATTGATCTATAAGCTTTCACATTTACTACAGCAAGAGTGAGAAACAACAACCTAGTGAATTCAAACACTGGAGACTGAAAAATAAAATGAGCAGGCCAGGTTTTTACAGATCCTGAATCTCCAGATGTACAGATTCCAGAAGTTTTTGAATTCTAGGGAAAAAAAATTGGAGGGAGAGGGGGGGGGAGGAAATACCCGGGAATTCTTGAACCTGCATCAAGTTCACAACTCTCTCCTCTCCAACACTAGGGTTAACTCCAACCTTCAGTCACATCCATCTCTCCAGTTACCAATGACATCACACAGTGCCAGTCCCCTTTAGGCTTCTGGACTGTTTTTAAAATCTCCTTATTTAACCCTAATGTTCTTATCTCTACCCTTTCAAGGGTTTAAAAAGATTCAAGTTTTCAGTGGTACCAAAGCAAACAAAAAAGCCTCAAAAAACAAATGAAAACCCCATTTGAATATGAGGTATGTTCACATACATACCTTAGAGTTTATATCAGGAATGGACATAAAAATTAACAAGCAAACTCATCAGGTTTCATTTTTCTGAAGGAAGAAGAAACCCCCCCAAATATAAGAGCATATTATACCTACAATCCTAGAAAATGAAGACAGGGAATTTGGGATTAAATGCAGAAAAGGAAGAAATGCAAGGCACACTTCTTCAACACTGCCTTTTCTAACAAAAAATAAAGCCTTCCATGTACACTAAGAAAAAGAAAAGGCCTACTAAATCATATACTGAATGTACAATTTACCCTCTGGGGACAAAGTGAGTGAGAATGAACCACACGGGACAGATGTTAGTCAGATTGCTTAATGCATTAATGGGGAATCTCTCACATACTACAATGAGGAAGATAACCTATACTAGGGGTAGCCAACCTGTGGTAGAGTGGCCACAAGTGATGTAGCCAGTGTGTGTGTGGCAAATGGCAAATCAGGGAGGAGACAAACAGCTCAGTGACAGATAAGACAGGGAGCAAGCAAATAGCAAACCAGGCAGGGAGCACAGGGCACAAAGCATAAAGCAGAGCAGCAGAGCAGGTAGGGAATCAGAGTAGGAAAGGTGCAGGGCTATTTGTGGAACGCCAGCCAAAAAAGGTTGGCCCCCATTGTACTAACCTATAGTATGCTAGAACAGTAGAAGCACATACTTGTGCAGATGGTGACCAACAGGTTTGGGTGGAACAATACAGTGAAGAAAAGACTTCATTTATTACAAATTGTTAGATTAAAAAACAAAACACGGGACAAAATGCCATATTCACAAAAAGCTTTGCTGACTTACAATGAAGGTTACTCAAATGCATTGCCTTTCAATAAAATAATTAGCGAAGTCACCAGTAGTCACAATATCGGCTCCTCGCCTCCTGTACAAACTTCTCTTCCCTTAAATCATGTAGACTCTCAAAATATAAATTCCTGGGAAAAAGCAAAAACAACTTAAAAAAGCAAAACACACTCCAATCCCAGATTTTCCTTCACTATACTATTTTTATCTTGAAGGGGCAGAGTTCAGGTTGTAGCTTTGACTGCGATTGTCAGAAATTGCATGTGCATAGGTGGTTGCATGTTGGGGGTGAAGAAAAGCTTGTTTAAAAGTGAAGAGCATGTGAGTTTAAGTGTTAGGATGTTTGGGTAGCAAGGCATGTCAGTGGTGTGATTAGACTGGATACACATATCGTCTTAACCAAAGGTTTTCATGTATTCTAATGCTATTGTGTTAACAGGGATTTCACTTGAGCAATCTTAATTCTGAATTAAATTGTGTGAAAGGATTTATTAAAAAGTCTCTGGACGGGGGTTCCTCTTTAACTACTTTACAGATCCACACCATAGCATTTGCTATGTCTTGAAGATATATTTATTATGCCTGTGTAGAAAATATCAGTTTATAGTGCTATTACCCTGAACATAGGGAGATTGCCCTTAAAAATAGGATGACACAAGGGGTTAAAGATTCCCTCTCCCAGCTCATATAAAAATGTGTCCCCCATATGATCTCAAGGCAAATATCTTTTTTTCATCACAAATTCGCTAGTAAATAGTCATGTAAAATCTTGTGTAAATAACCAATGTCTATGTGCACACGTTTCTCTCTCTCTCCTTTCCTACATTAAAAAAAATCATTCATGTTTTCCCTTGTAACTATACTAAAGTGCACGTATGGAGAGTTCTTCCTGGTTATAAGGGATAAATATATACTTTAACATTTGGTACAAACCCTAGTGCATGTGTGTATGTACAAGGCACACTTGGATCAAGACAAGAAACAAATGAGAATTGCAATGCAGGACATTTACTTTTTTTCTTAGGGAATCCTGCAATTTTTTCTTGCCAGTAAAATTTCAGGGAAACCCTGTCTTGGTGAAGCACAATTCATTAATGCTAATGCTGAATATGTTAAGGACTATTAGAACATCTAGTCTATTATATAAAAATGAAAGCTAATCTAAATATGGAGTCTGAAACAAAATTCTATGACCTTTTTATTTGGTAGATTTCTTGCTGACTTCATTTTGCTGCTCTGCTTACCCTACATTTTGCAGAGGCTGGGGAAAAACAGTAAGAGACCATTATAAAAGGTAGGACACAAACAGTGATTACATAGTACCATCTAGGGTCTGAGATGGTTATGACAGCAATGAGATGATTTTCTGGATCTTGGTACGGAGAAGACTTATACAGTTGGTTAAAAAAACCCAACCCAAAACAACAACAAAAAACAAACCACAATATTTATTCTGTATTGTCTTTATTCTGTCACCACAATAGTGATATTCTGAGCTATTTTGGTAAATAGAGCACTTCTACCCCCATCCAACAGGCACACGTCTCCTGACAATTTTGCAGCATACATACAGTTCTCATAATGCTTCATTATCCCATTGCCAATCCCTCCATAGGAAATGGACTGAGGTAGCAAATAGCTGAGTTTTATTTAATCCTCTTGGCAATTTGGATACTTTGATCCTTCAGTTCTTCATCATACAAATTAGTGAAAGCATATTTTTCTTTGATACCGTAGATAGGCCTATGCATATGGCTCAGATTGTGATACTACTTTCAATTTGTTGCAGCATTTGGCAATGTTTTGCTATCAGTTTTGGCTCAGTCCCAGCACGTGTAGTTAGGGCAAGGGCATGACTACAAGAAAAATAGGCAAAATACCCACCTAGATAAGGGAGCCAAATTTACCTAAGATGTCTTTCTTCCCTTCATGCACCAGCTACTAGGCCTGTGCAAAGCAGCTAGTATTCACTTCGGATTTGGATTCAGCTGATTTGGGGGACAGTGATTTGATTTAGTGATTCAAATCACTGTCCTGTATCAATTTGGCTGAATCTGATTTGGAGATTTGGCTGCTGCCGAATCAACTGAATCTCTGAATCACACAGGCCCCATCCCCCACCAGCTCTATCATCCCTGCCCAGCCCGAGCTCCCAGCACTTTGAAAAAAAAAAGCCCACACTCACTGGCTCCTGCCAGGGGTGGGGGGCAATCCTCACTGCCCCCCACTGCCCCACGCCATGTGGGGGGCTCTGCCACAAGCTCAGGGGGGTTGGGGGAGCAGGCAGGGGATGGGGCCTGGCAGGGGGCCCCCCATGCTTCCCCCTCAGCTCCCCCCCTCCC
>NW_005842329.1:916519-922214 GCF_000455745.1 Alligator sinensis | reverse complement strand
CCCCCCTCCTCCAGCCTCCCCTCCCCCACCCCCTACTTACCAACTCGGAGTCCCAGTCCAGCTCCCTGCTGCAGCCAGCGGGGACTACCCGAATCACCGAAGCTCTCCGAATCTTTTCCCAATTGATTTGGAGAGCTTTGAATTGATTCGGACCTTTTCACTGGTCCCCTGGTTCAATTTGGATTTGGAGATTCGGACACCGAATCATGCCGAATCTCCTCCAAATTGAATCGGCACCAGAAGCTTTGCACAGCCCTAACAAATACTTGTTCTCTTCTTCCAAATCCTCCACAACATTATTTTCTTCAGGAATCCCACTTCATTAGAAATGCTCCCACCTATCCAACTTTTTATGACTGACATAGAATTCTGACCAAACCTTCTTCTGGGTGTCCCAGTGACACATCACTGTTCAGATGATGAAGTCTTCAGTGCAAGGTCTACAGTGCCCATCTACCTTCTTATGTAAGGGACTAAGCTCACTGGTTTCACTTAAAATGATATCATCAATACTAGCAAGCCATTTAGAATTCAAAATACGTTCCAGATGGGTTGGGGGGGTGGGAAGGGGAGAGCGCAGAAATATCAGTCCCCACATTTATCTTTGCCCTCACTCGTTTTTCCTTTTTTAAGATTCTTCCCTTTATCTTAGGCATGTCAGCTCTTCCTCTTCTGAATGTTACATTTTATGAATATCTCTTTTCTACAGAGAGTTGCCTAAAGCTATTGGTCGTCCACAGTGCAGCCGAATTAATGCAGTTGATAAGCAATAAAAAGGAGAAATGTTGGCAATATATGATTACAGATTAAATGATGCAATTTCAGGGTCAACACTACAGAAGGCACTTATGAAGAGGCTGACAAGTGAAGATGAATGGCAAATGAATGAGGGCAGTTATGGTATTTAATGTACATTTGCCTTCTCAGAGATCTGTAGACTCTGCTACCATCTGCTGGCTCATGAAAAAGAGCCAGAGAGTCTATTTTAGTGGATCTACGTACATAATCTTTCAGCTGTCTCTCATTATGAGAACAGTCCTTATTTCAGGTCACAGTATACCTTCAACCTCCAGACTTGTCAATTAGCCTCTCTTTTGTATTCTGATACATTTCTGACAGCAGGCATGAGGAAGAATGGTAAAGACGCACGGAAAATATATTCTCAACCCAAATAATGTTTCCTACAGTAAATACACAGTTTGTGCATTTTTTTTTTAACTGAATCAATATAATTAGCTACAGTTTATTCTAGAGGGCAGAGGGTGAAGACGGATTGAAAGGCATTCAATTTTGTTTCGTGAATGAATATACCTTCCTGTAACATTTTCCTATACAATACACTCCCTCAGATCTCAGCTGGCATAGTTCCACTGGAGTCACTGGAACGATGTAGATTGACATCTGCTGAGAGTATAGTCCAATAAACGTACATTCTAGATTTTACTTTTACATGTAAAGTAGCCTCCAATTTATATATTACGAAGAAAGGGAGCATACACAGATGTCTGCATACACCTCATTTTGATTTTTTTAATAACCGCCCCCCCCAAAAAAAACTGCCCAACTATCTTTATCCCTAGATATATGTAAAATATACAGAATATTTTCAGATCTCAAAAAAATCCAGTATTAAACAGCAGACTCTTCCTTGTTGATGTAATCTGCTAGGACTAACAGAAATGGTTTGAAAATGCTCAATCCCTTCTCCAAACCCCTTTAGGAAAGTAGCTTAACATTAGGCCAACCCCATAAATCTCATTTTAGATTTCAAGGCCAAAAGTGAACACCACAGCCATCAGATTCAAGTTAACTCACAATACCCCAGCATCCCAGCATGCTTTGCACCTTCCTCGCAAACCCTGCTTCGCACCTCCCCCACAAACTCCACTTTGTGGGGTAGGTAGGCTAGCTTTGCCCCATGCTGTCTGCTCCAGCTAATATGGGAGACATACTCTAATGCCCCCCAGCTTTTGGCCCGGGCCACTGTAGGCATGTGGCTGCATTTCTAAAAGTGAATGTCTATTCACTTGCTTATAGATTCAATGTATGTTGCTTAGACTAACTTGCAAAGATTGAATCAATTCATCCTTGGGCCTTTTCACTGTCTGTACTTAGCCCTGCTGATTTTTCCTGTATCTCACAGGTCATAGAATTACCCACAGAGATGCCTGCATCTTTGTACAAGCTAGGCTAGCCTATCCAAAATATTCAGCTTCTGCAGGATCGTCCTTTCATAAATGGGGCTGAGACTTTTAGGGCATCTGGATCTAGGGTATAACAGATAGCTGCTGACAACAGCATTGGTAAGATGTCAGAGGGACTGTTGCCCCTTGGGGAGCATCAGCAAGTCCACAAGGGAAGCCAGCTAGACTGGTCAACAGTAGTTAGGATCAAGTGATCCCTTACCAGCAAGCAGCCTTTCTTAGGACTGTGAGGGGAGAGATGAAATATAAACCAGGTGAAATACGCTGAAACTGACAAACATTTTCTGAGCCAACACTGCTTGTGCTATTTTGACTGAGGGCATGGTCAACCCAGGCCCAAAATGTATTACAAACAAGGATTCCTCAGTTCTCTGGGATCTGCTAGAAAATGTTCAACAATAAGACTAATATTGGGGCTTAAACTAGCTTAGACTAACTGTTTTTTTCTGAACAGGGACCCAAACTAAAAACAAACAAGTTGCTTGAGGAGGCATACAAAGTTACAACCTTTAAAGAAACGGTGCCACATATAATAGCTTATGAACAATACATCATAGTTTCCATCACTAAAAGAGGATTTATGTGAGCTCCCCACCCCAACAAGTATAATGATCATTGGGTTCAACAAGTACAGATATCATATGAATGAGAAAAAACAAAGAACAAACTTTAACTGAGGACCACTAGGCAACCTCTGCAGACCCTTTGTCTTCAACCAGCCAGCAAATTGTTCCTGACAGAGGGACGATCTTCCAGTTCCCAAATTCTTCATTCTTCTGTGAGGGACCATCTCTAAATTTTAACTTCATTACATCTTCCTTCTTAATATCTACAAAAATCAATTAACAAAAATTAATTAATATCCATCTACAAAGGAAAGATTATTAGCACACCACTACAGAATGAGTCTTTGCTTTCCTATTTCCCCTTGTCTGCAGCTTTTTTGACAAGTCTCTGTGAGTATTTTTGGACATTGCTCTCCCTTTTCAGAGCAACAATTTCAGATAAAATTTCTGTTTTGTTTTAAGTGGGAATCATTTCCTCAAAGTCTTGATAGATTCAAGCCCTTATCATGAGATCTGATTGACTTTCACTTTTGACAGCTGTGCTTTTGCACATGGAACAAAGTTCATTAGCTACAGACCACTGAGACAGATTTCATCTTTCTGCATGAGAGTATTTGCATTTGTGTCCATTGGTACATTTCTTCCCATTCAGGACTTGGTTACTTCCTGTGTTCTGGAGTAATTGGTTTCTTCCTAAGAAGACTGTTCAGCTTTAGACTGGGCAACCAAAAGGAACACCAGGGGTGCTTGTACACATGAGTGGGGTTTAGTTCCCCTAAATTGAAAATGGTGGGTTTTTAATTGGTATGTTTTTAATTGTGAGGATTAATTGGGAGGATCCAGCTGCCAGCACACCCAGCCACCCTCCTGCCACCTTCCTGCACTGCCCCAGAGGCAAGCTGCCTGTTGCCAGGGCAGCGCGGGGAAGCGACAGGAGCTGTATGACATGTACACATGACAGATTTCTTGTCCACAATGGGACTATTTGCCACAACCAAACTAAAATACTTCAGAGGTGGTCTAAGTTGCCATGCTCAAAAAAATTGACACAAAAAAAATCATGCACACATATATGGCGATGCCATTATTTTAGACAAATGGCAATTTCTCGTCACTTTTCATCACATGTACATGGCCACATCATCATGTGTACAAGCACCCAGGAGACATGAATGTCCTGCCTTCTCATACTGCAAGCACACAGTTAACTAGATTCAGTTTCTTTCAAGCTGCCAGAACCCAAATTGGTGTCACCTCCCTACATACCACAATGAATGGGAGTTTGTACACTCTATTTTTATACTGGATGCATGTCCCTTTCACTGGTACACTTGTTCTTGAACAGCCAGTTATTTTGACGTTTAACTCATTTTTGTTCTCACTTTTCACTTTCTATGTTCATGTTCTGAGCTCCAGTGTTCAATTAAAATGAAACCATTGTTCCTTGCATTTCTACTGGAAAATCTAGTCCCTCTCATTGATTTTGCTTGATACAACCATATCTATATAACATTCTTCTGGTATGCTTTCCACTGTATGCACTTGAAGTTTTGGTGTTTGGGACCTGGAGAAAAGGTTCCTCTTGTTACAGTTAAAACAGCTTTCCAGATGCAGCACATTTGCATATATGTTGTCTTCTACACTTACTACCATTTACTTGTTTGCTCTCTCTCCATTAGCATGCTCCTTGGCAATGAACAATTTTACTCTGTAAGGTGTATTCTTACTAGTGGATAATTCCTAGGGCTGTGTGAAGCTTTGTTTGCTGATTCAATTCGGAGAAGATTTGGCCTGATTTGGTGGCTGAATCTCTGAATCTGAATTGAATCAGGAGACCCATATTAATCTTTCCAAATCGAATCAGAAGCCTCCAATTTGATTTGGAGAGATTTGATGATTCAGCCATAGACACAGATTTATATTGCCAAGCTGGGGGGAGGGAGGGTGTGAGGGGAACTACACTAGTTCACTGCTACCTGACTAAAGAACCATCTCCTGATTCTCAACTCCCTTGGTCTCCTATGAGGGAGCATCTCTATATTATAACTTCTATCACTGTAACTAGATCATATCTAGAAGTGACATGTGTTTAGCTTCACCATTAGGGAGAGGGAATGAAGGTTTTCCTTTTCTCCACATCAACTATGTAGTCTAGAACACTAAACAAAGCTCAAGTCTCCCATACCATTAGATGGTTGGTTTAGAAACTGTACCTAAATAAGCTATGATACTGTAAGAGCGATGTTGTAGACCATGAAGGTCCAGAAATTATGCAAGCAACAAGAATTTCTTAGGGTGATAGCTTTCTATCTATGGAATAGATAGAAAGTGGAATAGTGCTCAGCACTCCTGATGGAGTGCTGAGCAAAGTTGCTCATGATAGTGCCAAAGAAACCTGGGAAAGGTTTCCTCATACATACACCATTACCTTCCTAGAAAAGGAAGAACAAATCCTCATATTATTGTGATCCCAACAGTCAACAACAGTGAGGGCAGCAGGTCTGAAACTACTTACTCTTGTGGGAGAATAGAGTAATACAAGATAGAGCAAATTTAGTTAATCCCACATACATTGGATCAATGGCTGGCATGGCTATGATACCACAGTGGACATACCAAAGGGCCTTCTTATGATCCCACCCACTCTTCAGTAGACCTATTTTGAATTCACAGAAAAAAATGGAGGAAAAAAAGGGTTAAAATAGCACACACTACTCACTGATGGGACAAATTCCCCAAGAGAACATACAATCATCTAATTGTCACACTGCTTGTAACCCTGGAAAAATAAAACCAAGGTTATTTTAGTCAATGAAGTAGCAAGGAATGTGTGTGTGTTTATGCCTCACAGATTGTGCTAGTATTGCTTTTCAAATAAAACAGGCATATAGGACTGCTACATGTTATCTTTTGGGGAGAAACAAA
>NW_005842329.1:907633-916509 GCF_000455745.1 Alligator sinensis | reverse complement strand
GAATGCCATAATGACATATGCTGGTCTGTAGAGATCTGAAACAAAGCAACAATTATAGTGCAGATGAAACACTGCAAGGTCTAGATGCATTTTTCAATACACTTTTGCTGGGTCTGGCTCCATCATTCTCTTTCTCTTTTTATTACAATCAAGTTTTTCTATTACTTCAGTACTTTAGATAACAATACACTCTTGAAAACAACCTTACGCTGAATACAAAAGTAAAATATCTAAGACCATCTGCTAATAGTCTCCATTTTAAACACTTTTAATAGGATACTGTGTGCCACGTTAACATTTGCTTTTGGGAAGGAAAAGGGATAACAAGTACATACATTTCCCACAAGGATAAACTAACATGAATTATGGACTGTGTGCTGTTTTGTGATTAACAAGGACAGAAGAATCTGGGAACAGATCTGATTTGACCAAAAAGAAACCCATACACCACACATGCACCCCAGCAAATGCAGCATCATGCAATGAATTACTGATCAAATGAACTAACTGAACTGTTTTATCAGCTCAAGAAGTCAATCGGACAAGCCAGAGAGCCAAGTCCCAGTTACACAGCTAATCTACCCTAGAAGGTTAATTCATTCATCAGCAAGATTTCTGGTTCATGTAAGGTACTTCTCTCAACCTTCCTGTAACATGCAATAAGTATATTTTTGAGAACAGTAGAAAAGCACAAGAACTAGTGTTTTGAGGGTGGGGAGGGGGAGTCTTCTTTTTTGTTCTTTTTTTTTTTTTTAATAATCTGAAGCCCAACAGTCTTCGTATGAGCAAAAAAAAATAAAAGGTGTGGTGGAGACAAACATAGAAAACTACATTATTATTTTTTTAAGTTACATTTGTCCCTGAAATAAGACAGCTGACATGAGTGGAACTATTCTAGGGGGAGGATAAATTTTGCCCATGATGCTTTCTTATGGGGCGTGATGAGACATGAGAAGAGCTCCGATGCATCTTTTGCCATAGAATTACAGGCAACTGCAAAACAGAAAGAGTAGCATGGCAGATTTTCAGGCTTTAAACACAGAGTTTGGTAGTAATAGAGCATAACACAGTTCTCTTCACTCAGGCTGATGGTCAAGATGGTGCTCCCTGCTCTTTGTAGCTCAAACCCCAAGCTCAACAGGGCCTGTTGGTTGCCATTAGCTTTCAAGGTTACTTCAGAAAACTTCAGGCCCAGGGGATCAATCAATTTAGACCCAAAGAAAAAGTACAGAATGAATGTTTTGGAAAAGGTAACAAGACAAGACTTCTGGTTCCATTTAAAAGCTAATGAAAGAACTAAGGTGAGTACTGCTGAACTTACACAGCAGATGGGCAGCTGCTGTGTGTTAGGTGGGGGCATCACCGTTACAGAACACAGTATGTAACAGAACACAGTGCTTGTTGTCTCAGTCTCGGTTTGCTGATTTATATTAATATCTCATAATACACTCGCTGTTGGGGGAGATTCCCTTTGTGTTGAGTAATCTTACACAGAAATCTGAAGAAAGACAAAATCAAATCGCACTCCTAAAAAACGGTCGTATCGTTCCAATTATAAAGCAACCAAACATAAGTTGACACCAAATTTTCAGGCTCAATTTTATAAAATCTCCCCCCACACTTTCCCCCTAAATATTAGTGAATAACTACAGATAAAGACCTGGAACTGCTATGTCCATTAATAAATCCCACAGGCAAATCAAATGACCAAGGAAAGACCCAAGCAGTTAAATTTTAACAGTTAAAATACTAATATGAAAACTGCACTGAAAATAAATTCCAGACTTGCTATTTTTACTTCATGCACAAAAAATGTTACAAACACAAAAGTCATGACTTTCAGGGCCCAGTAAGTTGACCCCACTTAAAAATCAACTGTAATTTTTATGGTTCTTTGGGAGGGGGAGAAGAAAATGGAGACTTCCAATAAGAACAATCATAGAATCATAGAAGTAGGGTCAGAAGGGACCTTGTAGATCTTCAAGTCCGACCCCCTGCCTGGGCAGGAGAGAAACTGGGCTCAAGTGACCCCAGTCATGTAGGCATCGAGCCGCTTCTTATGGACCCCCAGAGTAGGAGCCAGCACCACTTCCCTTGGAAGTTGGTTCCAGATCCTAGCCGCCCTAACTGTGAAGTAGTTCTTACGGATGTCTAATTTAAACCTACTCTCCAACAACTTGTGGCCGTTATTTCTTGTTATCCCGGGGGGCGCTGGGGGAAACAAGGTCTCCCCCAAACCCTTCTGGTCCCCCCTAGTGAGTTTATAGATGGTCCCAACGTCCCCCCTCAACCTTCTCTTGTGAAGGCTGAACAGGTTCAGGTCCCGTAGCCTCCCATTGTAGGGTCTGCCCTGCTGTCCCCGGATCATGCGGGTGGCCCTCCTCTGGACACTCTCAATGTTGTCCACATCTCTCTTGAAGTGGGGCACCCAGAACTGGACACAGTATTCCAGCTGTGGCCTGACCAGTGTCACGTAGAGGGGGAGGATCACCTCCTTGGCCCTACTTGAGATGCACCTGTGGATGCATGATAGGGTCCAGTTAGCCCTCCCTCCCCTGCTTGGAGTCAGTGATGACTCCAAGATCCCTTTCTGCCTTCGTGCTCTCAAGAAGGGAGTTTCCCATCTTATAAGTGTGCTGCTGGCTAGCGTGCCCACCTCACCCCAAATTTTGGTATCATCAGCGAATTTGAACAGGTTGCTTTTCACCCCATCGTCCAAATCGCTGATAAAGAAATTGAACAGCGCAGGCCTAAGGACCGAGCCCTGGGGGACTCCACTGCCCACTTCCCCCCAGGTCGAATATAACCTGTCCACCACCACCCTCTGAGTACAACCCTTCAGCCAATTAGCAATCCATCTGACCATGTAGGCATCGATGCCACAGTCACCTAGTTTTTTAACGAGGATGGGGTGAGAGACAGTGTCAAAGGCCTTGCTGAAGTCCAGAAAGACTACATCCATGGCGACACCTGCATCCAATGCTTTTGTGACCTGATCATAAAAGGCAATCAGGTTGGTCTGACATGACCTGCCCCTAATGAAACCGTGCTGGTTGCCCCTCGGCATCACCCCTGATGCCAGCCCATCACAGATGTGCTCCTTGATGATCTTCTCAAAGAGTTTCCCCAGGATTGAGGTAAGACTGACAGGCCTATAGTTGCCCAGGTTCTCCCTCCTCCCTTTCTTAAAGATGGGGACCACATTGGCTATCTTCCAATCATCTGGCACCTGGCCCGAGCACCACGAGCACTTGTAAAGCCGTGCCAAGGCTGTGCCAATACAATGCAGTATTTCATCCCAGTGAGATTAAAACACTACAACTATTCTATACTTCGGTCCATCCCCCACAAGAGGCAGAAGAATGTATAAGTTATTGGGGTGCAGTTTACCCATATTAATTTCAGAATCACTCAAAACCTTCCCTGCATTGTGGAAAACAGGGACATTTAAAAATAATTGGTGAAGAAGAACTATAAAAATAGTATCTGAAGTAATAACATTTATGATCCATTTTCAAACTGTGGAAATCTAAGAGCAAGATCTTGCAACTGATTGAAGTCATCTCATCATCTGATAAGCGACACAGATTCAGGGTTTAAAATAACATTTTTCTAAAGAAATTAAAACATTGAACTTTACTTAGATAAACTGCCTTCTAGGATGGGCAGACCATCACACAGCTGAAAAGGGGTTTTCAGAATTATAATTTTTAAGCAGCTCTAGCTGCTGTTCAAGTGCACAGCTTTCCAGAAGGAATCAAGTAAACAGTTTGAGTAAGTCACTTCAGTGCAGTTAAATAAAACCATTTGAATAGTCTCCTTTTCCCAGCCCTGAAAATTCCACTTTTCCACAAAGTAATTGGCAATGTCTCACGTGAAGGCAAAAGATACATATGCTAATTTTTCAAAGCCCCAAATTTGGTGTGCAAGTGGCAAAAACCAGCACTCTCTCTTCTGCGCATTTACTATGAATAAAGTAGGATATTCTTCAGACGAGCTGAAAAAAAAATCAAGCCGCCGCAAAAGAATGTATTAAGTTACCATGAAGATGACAGAAAAAGCCAACTGGGAATTTTTCTTTGGAAAATTATCCGTTTGACATTATTGAAACCTTTTCTGGAAATGTGCAAAATGAGTAAGACCTCTGCTACAGTAACCAAGTAAGTGAGGCACCCATCATGTATAAAGTGGGAGACCAAGATCCAAATCCCTACTCAGCCTGATTTACACCAGGGACTTGAACTTCCCCATATCCTAGGTGAGCGCTATAAGTACTATGCTATTTTGGTGGATGTCATTTGTTTACCATCAATAGAGTGAGGGGGCAAAACTGAGGCAGCTGCCCCAGGCACTGCCTTTGTGAGGAGGGCACAAAAGTAGCCAGTGCCACAGGAGCAATTGGCATAGCAGGAGCTGGCACTGCCCCAGGTGCAGAGCTGAACTACTATGCTTCTATTTTCCATTATATGTTTGGAAAGGTCTTGGTTTTCTCCCAATTCAAGAAAAATATTTGAAGCCTCAATTTTTTTTCATAGGGCAGGAAACCCGTTTCCTCCTTGGCTCTGATGGCAACTTCCAAATAAAGAAATAATGGCCACAAGCTAGCAGAGAGCAAATTTAGACTAGACATTAGGAAGAACTTCTTCACAGTTAGAGTGGCCAAGGTCTGGAATGGGCTCCCAAGGGAGGTGGTGCTCTCCCCTACCCTGGGGGTCTTCAAGAGGAGGTTAGATAGGCATCTAGCTGGGGTCATCTAAACCCAGCACTCTTTCTTGCCTATGCAGGGGGTCAGACTCGATGATCTATTGAGGTCCCTTCCGACCCTAACAACTATGAATCTATGAATCTATTCCCTTACCATACTCCCCTCACCTGTCCTGATCCAATAAAGTCACTTATTTACGAACATGAAAACAAGACAATGAGAGACTGAAAGTGGACAAAAATTTGTCTGAGTAGGCAAAGACTTGTTACAATGTGCTGGCACAACTTTTTGTTCCTTAAAAATCGATGTCACCCTGAGTGAAATCCTAACCCCACTGAAGTCAACAGAAAAATTTCCACTGATTTAATGAGGATTTCAAGCAGATAAGGATTTTCATCCCAGGTCTTTAAGAGAGAGAGACAAGAAAAGAAAGAGCAAAGTTTTACCACCAGGGCAAGAGATGAGACGGAAGAGAGAGGCAGATGGATTTTGATTTTTTAAGAGTTAAAAGGTCACTCATCTTTACAAAAGCTAATGAAACAAATGTCATTAGATGTAGGAAATATGAAAGGTCAAATAAATATCCTGAACATGAAGCTAAAATGCTACTGAAGGACTAAAGGAAGCAAAGGAACACATCCCTTCCTTTGAGAATAATATGATTAAAGAATAAAAATAATTTTGGATGAAGAATCTCAAGCAAAAAGAAACAAACTAAAGGTCTGAAATAGCCAACTAATGTTTAAAAAAAATCCTTTAATAGAATAAGGACAGAAGAAACATTAGGAGCTACAACATTTATATTTCCTAGAAAACTTTTGAATGAGTTCTTAAATCTTGAAATCTCCTGGGCATCAGCCCGTCCAACAAAATCTAAAACCACCCTCAGATATTGCAGTAAGGTTTCTGAAATGTACAGACTGAAATACCACATTAGATCAATTATTCAAAATGAAAGGAAATAAGGAGCAGTTTTTAATCGAGAAAGTAATTAATCATAGGAGCAATTTACCAAAGAACTCAGTAGAGTACTTTTGTTTTGAAACCTTCAATTCAAGATATGATGTCTCTCTCAAAGATAGGCCCTGCTTCAATCACAAGTTATCAAGCTACATGAATCCTTGGGTCTTTCAAAAAGGCATTTAGCTACTGATCTCAGTGGTATCAGGACTTTCCCTGAAAAAGTAGGGTGAACCTGAAGGGGAAACCACAGTTAAGCCAAAGAGTCTACAGAAAGGGGAGACAGAGGTGTAAGCATTTGCAGGAACAGGGGGGACCTTGTAGACAGCATTTTTCACCTCACTCTTGGATATTTACCCTAATTCCATCACAACAATGGTCCATCCTGTCTTTTAAGTTTACATTCCAGGATAACTTCTCTTTTCTCCAATACATGTGTTTATCATTACTTTTCATCTATTTTCAGGATTTTCTCACTCTGCCTCTGGGACACATATACACCTCTGAATAGTAATTTATTATCATAGTATCTTATAGAGTATTCCTCAGAAATGCACATACAAAGGTGAATTAATCCTGCATTTTTTAATTTCTTGTTTGGCTGGCTATACATCTTATGTAGAAGGATATCTAATATGTGTGTGTGCATGTGCGCTGTCCTCAAACTGTCTTAATAAAATTCAATTACCACTTTATCCAATTAATGGATGCAGTTTCCATCAATTTAATTCCATACAGGAGATTTATTATTCTTCTCTATTGGTATGAAAGTTTTCAACCCACTTCTAACTGGAGAAGTACAAGTAAACTGAAAAGTGACTCTATCCATATTCCTTCAATCTAAAAAAGACAGGCATATTTCCAGATCCTGAATATTTAGCCACATATTACACATAAAGTAATAATTTATTGCTATAAGTTGCATTAATACAATTATTTGGATCTTCTATGTGTGTAGATTTCCAACAGGTATAGAAAGAAAGGTCAAGCATTTTTAGCCCCATTTTACATATAAAATAACTAAACTGAGAAGTCATGGCCCAAAAATCTAACTTAATATCCAAACCAGGAGTGCTGAACTAACCCCATTCCCAGAGCCAGATCTGGACCACAAAGCTTGTCATGGATAAGGTGGCAGGCCCAGAAAAGGAGGCATCAGTAGCAGGGCAAGTGGCTGTGGTCCAAGTGACAGCAGGCCAGGTAGTCACCAGCCATGGCTGCAGCAACACAAGCAGAAGTGGCAGGAGGGCCAGCAACCACTAGCCAAGAAGTCGTTTGTGAATATCACTGGGCTAAGTGGCAGCAGGCTCAAGTGGCGGTGTGGCAAGCTGGACTGTGTCAGCACTGCCTTCTCTTGCCTACCTGCCACCAATGGTCATGGTCCAATGGGATTTCAAGCCCCCAATTCTGCAGCAGGCCCTGCCCCACACTGGCCCCTTCCCCAAACTCCCTGATCTTTCAGAAGTTCCACAGGCTGGATGGGGCAGTTCAACAGGCTTGATCCAGTCCACAGGCCATATGTTTGACACCCCAATCTAAAGCATTCCCACAGCTAGCCTAAAAATTGTAAGTCTCATCTCAGGAGCACAAATCTAAACCACTCCAGAGATGCACAGCACTCCATCTTGCATACTCTCCATCTAGTTTCATGAGCCTTTCCTTCTTGGTAGCCGGTAGGCCAGCTTCAACAGCCCTTCTTATTGTATAATGCTTTAGACCCTGATCAGCTTGGCCTGGTAGTCAGGGCCCTTCACTGGGAAGTAGGAGATATGGATTGAACCTCCCTTTGACAGAAGGGACTTTAGGATCTCCCATTCCCTGTTCAATTGCCCTAACCACTATGCCTCTGCTCAAAAAGTGGGTGAAGTTTTCACAGCTTCTTTGGAGCGGTTGTATGATACTGGAGTTTTACTTTGACACTAACTTAGTTATGCATGTCAGCATCCATACTGGTACAGTAGTTTAAAATCCAGCATGCAAATCCTTCATAGTTTCTATTATAACTGTACTGGGGATTTATCAAGTGTAGCTGTGGGCCCATGCACTATGTTAGTTTGTTGCCTCAGATACCCTTAAAAATGGTCAACTCACTCTCTTCCTCTTACTCAAACTCTGCTTTTAGGTCATTAATGTTACTTAGCTTTTCAGTTATGTCATAGGATCTACCCTTTGTGACATTAACTGAAGCCCACCAGGCAACAGCAATCAGTTTTTTACAAGTGTTGATAGGGTTCAAACTCTGCTAATAACCTAGGATAGGTGCTATACAACTTTATACACCATGGACGTGTCTACACATGCAAGCACATGCACTTGCAGCAGCTCAAATAGAAATGGTGCAAATTTGAGCCAGGGCTTTTTGCCTCAGCACACATGCCCAGACATGCACTTTGGTGTGGGGCAAATTGTGCCACTTGGGGCAAAATAACCCTGCCTGGCTCCTCCTAGATCTGCAGCCAGGGGGAGCTAGAGCCTGGGGCCAGCACCTGCATTTTCCCCTAGTATAAAAAGCTGCCCTGTCCTGGACCTATCAGTATAAAAAGATGCCTTGGCAAGTAGCTCAGGGCTACTTGCTCTCAGGAGCTTCTGGGACCCAGCCAATTGGTACCTGGGGACACTACCCCTTGTGATAGCTGGACTGCTGAAGCAGCCCTGAGAGTTCCCTGCACCCTCTACCCACTGCAGCAGTCTGGCAGTCGGGGCTGCTGCCTGGCTGTGACCTGCTGTGCACCTACCAGACTCAGCAATCAGTTGGGCAATGTTTTATTGATCTATCTACATTGTTAAAGCAATTTGGAAGCCTACAGTATCTCTATCATCATAATAAAGTGAATTCTAAATACCTATATGTTTTGCTGCCCCCCACAGGGGCCACAGCCCTCCCAACAGGGGTCAAATGACCCCTGCAAGAGCTACCACCCCCCTGCAAGGCCCACATACCCCACCCCTGCTTGCTCTCTCAGCCCCCATGGCTGCCCCTCACCCCCCAAGACTCCGGCACTTAAAAAAAAAAATGTGCCTCTACTCATGGCAGGAGCAGGGGCTGGGGGGGTTCTGGGGCCTCCTGGCAGAGCCCCCCCCCCATGCAGAGAGGGGGAGCAGGGGGCAACAGGGCCTGGGGCTGTCTCTGGCCCGCACTGTGCAGGGGGGGGGCAGTGACCCTGACTGCAGCTAGAACTGCTGGTGAGTGCATGGGGGGTGTTTTTTTTAA
>NW_005842329.1:901495-907541 GCF_000455745.1 Alligator sinensis | reverse complement strand
GTGGGGCAGGGATTGGGGGGGCTCAGGGGGCTGGGAGGGGTCGGTGGAGGTCCCCCCCATGGTCCCCTTCCCCCTTCTCCAGCCTTCCCCACCCCTTAATACCTGCACTGTAGCCTAGGTCCAGGTCCCTGCTGCTGGCACACTGCCTGCCCAGGCAGGTAGCATGTTTCAGCACCAGGGTGAGGGCCAACCATAGAGATGCTCTGGCTTCTACCACAGTGTCTCTGTGGAGGACCCAGTCTCCAGCTGCCTCAGGGGGCTGCCCTGTTTTTTTCCTCTGCAGGTTTTTTTGACCACTGGGGTCTAAATTTGCAGCATGGGGAACATTTTCTCGTTCCTGTATGTGCCGCTTGCAGAATCTCAAAGGAGTTTAAGATGCTGCAAGAGGCGTGTGTAGGCTTGGTCGGAATGCATCTCATGAGTTTGGATTGAAAAGAAAGGCATGCATTTTAAAATAATGTGGTTAAAAATAATAATACCAAAACCTCAAAACTAGAAAATCCCAGATTGAGGTTGCCCATGTTCGGGGGAAGGGAATAAAGATACCCTTAGGTTTCCAAGCATGGTGCTCGTCTTTCTACATTCAAACCGAAACATCATTTAAACTTCTTCAGTTTTCTGAGCTTACTATACCAATACTATAGCTGACAGAGGATTTTAATGTAGTTCTAGAGTCCTTTTTAGAAGACTAAAAACATAGTCACATTCAGAAGTATCACCAGGCTCTAGGGCATTTAAAAGAAAAAAAAACCCCACGCTGCTCTGATCATGGGTTTAGTGAATTCTGAAGAAGTTCTAATCTAGCTAGCAAAGACTACACTTTTCTGCTCAGCATTTTTAAAAGGGATTTTGTCATGCCACATTCATAGCTGCAAGGAACAATTTCAGGTCAAAGAGGGATCACAGTTCTCAGTGATCGTACACCTGTAGATTTAATAAAAATTTGGATAGCAGTCAAGTGAGATCAAATAGATGGAGAATGAACTCCTCTATACTCAGTGAATAAATGCTCTTACATGTCTGGCTTTAGTCCTTTTCTGAGTCAATCTCATGCTCAGTTCAAACATACTGAAATGTCTGAGTAACAAAAAAGTACTTACATTAGTGGTGTTACAATCAAAGAATGCTGGGACAAAAACTATTACTAAAACTGAAAAATTTAAGAATAAAAACACTGAAAGAAAAAAAGGCTATGAAAATCAACCAACTAGTGAAAAGCTACAAACTTTTGTAAGGTGAAATATATTCTTAATAAAAATCTTTAACAAGAACGTAGAGTATGCCTTATTTAGAACAAAGCAAAGCTATTATGAATCTGGCAATAAGGCTGTCAAACTAACGGCATGGCATTTAAAGAAAATTAGAAAGTTCAACACGCATCTCAAATTTAGAAATAATTAGCAGAGTGCTTATTTCTGATCTGGCAAGCATAAAGGAAACTTTTGCAGTCTTTTGTGTGAACCAGTATCAACTCTGATTCTCTTAAGAACAAATACAGTCAAGTTATTCTGTTCTAAAATTACATTACCAAAATGGTCAGAGCTGGCTACAAATAGCCTGGAGCAAAATATCAAAACTGAAGGAAAAAAGAAGGTCCTCACCGAGAAAGCAAGCAAACAAGCATTTGGTGGTTTTCTTGGCAGAATGGAACTGCCTGATGGATCAGATTTTATGCTGAGAGAAATATTAGTCCCTCACTCCCAAACCCCATAGCCACAGGTGGTGTAAAGCAGCCATGCTCCACTGTTTTTAACTACAGTGAATTAGGCCAGCTGAGGTTCTGGACCATAACATCTTTATCATTAAATGAAATGACTCTAGCCATGAATTGGGCAATAGCATCAGTTCTGAAACCTGGTAAGGACCCAACAAAATGTAGTAGCTGGCATTAGATATAAACTGCTAACTATAAAATATTCACTAAGGTCCCAAACACAAATCCAAATAAAGCACTATTAATATGTTACATCCTGATCAGGCTTGTTTAGTGCTAGGGAGGTTAGAGCAGTTAACAAGGGTGCTCCACAGACTAGTTTTGAGGAAATTCTATTTTGTTATTCGCTTTTGTCCTGATCTGAAGTAAGACAATATAGTATCCAAGGCCCATGCAAAACCAAATCTATTAAGCATGATCTAAAGCAAACTGATCTCAATGAAGTTGGGATCATGTTCATATCACCCCCAGCTCAGCATCTCAATAATAGAAGAAAACAAAATTACAAGGGAAAAAAAACCTATTTATTTTCTTTTCACCAGTAATGGATTCAGCTTTTGGGGCAGAAGTCAGAGGAAATGTCCAACCACAGAAGAGGCACACTAAGATAGTAAGCAGATAAAGAAATAATCAGTATAAAAAGGAAAGGGGAGGGAGAGAGGACTGTGAGTAAAACAAAACAGTTTAGTGAGAAACCTTTTCAAACTAGGATTACCTTGACACCAAAAGAATATGCAAAATTTATGCTGAAGTTAAAAACAAACAAACAAACTATGCCTTCCCAAAAGAAGAAAAAGACTGATTATACACATCTTTATCCTGAAGTCAACTAAGAGCAGAATGAAATGTTTCTTGCCTGAAAAACTGTATCTGGGAAAAAGCAACTCAAGCTTGTAATGCTTAAAAGAAAATATAAATGACCAGGCATTAGCCATGCAGGCTTCCTCCTATGAGCCTGGGTTTTTCTGTTTCCCATGTTCTGCTTACCTAGCAGAATGAGGACCCAAAATCTCAAAGGATAGAATCAAGGTTGTGGCTTATTTGCCTGGGAAATTGAATAATTTGATCTATGTGGTTAAATGGGCCTCTGAAGATAATGGAGCATTTTCATGAAGCTGCCAAGCAAAAGAAAGTCATTTGACTTCAATTCCATCCCACAGCAAAGGCATTCCAAACCATGTAGAAATTTCGTGGGAAAGAGGAGGGGAGGAGGGGACACAAGGTTTTCCAGCAATAGAAAAATCCCTTCCAAAGGGCTCTCACATTAAAGAGAGGGAAAAATAAGCTCTCCCTCTGCAAACAGCATAGTTTAGCATGACCAATGCTGCAAGTATGGCATCAAGTTGTCCCAAAAAGGCCAGTTTTGTTTCCTGCATTAAAAATAGAAATATTTCCCTTCATGATGCAGGACTAGAGAACAATACCCATGACCAGTTGATGCATCACAGTTAAAGTGAATCCTGCAGTGCTTCAGAAGCCACAGTGCAGTGGCCATCACTTGGTATCTAGAAATGGTGGCCACTGCTGTGGGAGTGTTTGCAAATTGAACATCTGAAATCCCACACTTGGGTACCATTCCTGCATTTCAATTTAACAAAGCAATACATCAAAAATATAAGGGTTCTTAAAAAGCAAAAGCAGCTTAATGATACATGATGACTTGTGAAAAGAGAAAATGAAGTTTCTGTTACAATCCATTAATTTGAACCTTTACCCATGCCATCTTGTTAAAAGGATTATAAATAAGGAACTAAACTGTCAGTCAGCTGCTGCTTCTCACATACTTGCAGAAGAGACTCCCAGCTAGTAACTGTAAAGCTCCCAGCCTTCATGCTATGTAGGGCATGCCTATAGTATTTAGAACTATCATCAGCCAAAGGGTCCATCTAATTGATACATTAATTATATTAATCAATAGGAGGTTTGTCTCAGTAATGTGCATTAGGGATGAAGTTACATGTTATGCTTAGACCATACTAAATCTGGGGAATATTAAGAGGTGTTAAAGTTAGAATAGGCTATGAGCTCACTGCCAGCATCTTTTGATGAACAGGTACAGCAGCAACCCAGAGCTGGAGGGAGACTGCAAATGAAGAGGGACTCTCATAGGGAAGGATGCTTTCTATGAGGATCTGTCAGCAACAACGGAAAAGACTGAATGGGCTCCATTTACATTTCAGTTTTGTGATGTTTTGATGCATGCAGATAAGTTTTGAAATGGAGGGTAGTAAAGTACTGTTGCCTTTGTATAAAAGGTCACCAGACTGGAGTTTGTTTGTCTGCTTAATGATTGCACTGTTTCAAAGAAACTGAAATCTTTTAATGAGAAAAGTGAGAGTTTACATGTATTCACGTATTAGCCAAGCCAGTACAGAGGAAGCTAGGTGAAATTCTATGGCCTACACGATACAGGAGGTCACACCAGATTATCTGACCTGAAAATGTAGGATTTTTTTTCTAAAAAAGAAAAGGAAAAGGAAGATTTTCATTTCATAAACATCCTGCAAATAATCTCTAAACAAAAGTTATTAGGTATACCGACCTCCCTCAAAAACATGATTTGCATGCAACAAGTAATCTTCAAGAAATAGAAAGTAAAATGCTTCATTTGGCATAGAAGGTAATTTTAGTTCCTCTCTCAAGAACTGGATTTCAAACAACATGTGAAATATTACTGAAGACATTTCCACCCCCACCCAAGTTATCTACAGACATTAACTTCAAGAATCCCTTTCCTTGTACCCTCTTTTACTCTCCCCCCACAACCCCAATGGTAATTAACCAGAAGATAATATAAAATTACCTTGGATTATTTATTTTTTAAATTGTTTGTTACCTGATTATATGCAGCTTCTGTGTGGACATACCTTTTAGGCAAGTACTGAAAGAACAAGGATTGGACTACACAGTGGGTATAAAGAAATCAGGTACTCAGACTGGAAAATATGATGCTATGTGAGGGTGCCACAGCTGGTAAGCCATATTATTCTTTAATTATTTTATTTGTTAAATATTTATGAATAGTGCCTAGAGGGAGAAAAGGGAAAAAAAGGAAAAAAAAACAACCTATCCATCACCCAGATGTTTGAGACCTTGTAGTTGAATGTTAATTTGTACAGCCCAGTGACAGCTATTTAAATTCAATGGAAAACAAATTGCCCTAACAAGAGATTATAATTCAATTATTATAACAGGAGAGAAAGGGGGGAGGAAGCAGGAAATAGATGAGCATGCTTTAAGATTACATGACAAGGTAGGCTGCTTCAAACTTGTCAGATCAATAGCATAGTTTTGAACAATTCACACTCCTCCACCAACCCCACAAAGTCTTTTGTGTAGGTTTTTTAACCTCAAATTACTTTTCAAATAAATGCAGCATGCCTATTAAAACTGTAAAATGGAACTCTCGCTTAATGCAATTAACACATTTTTAATGGAAAAAACTACATCATCACTAGCTAAATGCTAGAAAGTAGTTCTAGGCAGATTACAAAATTATTCTTGAAAAGAGAAAGCCATGCTAAAATACAGTTTAACATACCCAAGTTTAAGAAGTCAATAAGTCATGATGCACATGTAGGGACCAACTGATGCAGAGTTCATTGAAGAAGCATAAGAACAAAGTAAGTGTCACAATGGGTCAGGCCAATGGTCCATCTAGCCCAGTATCACATCTCCAGCAGGGCCAGGAGTAGAAGCTTTAAAGAGAGAATATTAACCTAGGTGCATCTAGTGTTATCTATCCCCTATTCATGAACCTCCTTGGTATCCACTACCATTGCTTTAGGGATGCCAGAGGAATCATCTCCAATTGTTCTGTTTAACAGGCTCTGAATTTTCTAGTCTTCCTTTGAACCTGGCTACATGAGTTGCCACTACAAGGCTGGTGAATCAGGACAGGCTTCTATCCAGGCTCTAGGTGGGGGTGTTGGAGAGATGGGTCGGATGGGGGAAGGAACATGAAGCTGGGAGGAGGGAGAAAGGTAGCAAAATGCAGGAAGTCAGCCTGGCTCAATGTGCTACAGAGGAGCTGGCTGGGGCACAAGGGTGGTTCAGCACCAGGCTAGCCAGCAGGCAGCCCCCACACTGAAGCATCCTCATGCCATAGCCAGCCCCATCACGGTCTATAGCCCCAAGAAGTCTATGGGCCAATGAGAGGCAAAGCACTGCTCGACCTGGTACTGGCTACTGGGGATAACCTAGTCGGCGATCTAGTGATCGATGGGAAGCTGGGTGACAGCGATCACGAGCTGATCACCTTCCCCATCCGCCGTAAAGCTGGCAAGTCAGTCAGCAACATGGAAGTCCTTGACTTCAGGAAAGCCGACTTTG
>NW_005842329.1:880741-900199 GCF_000455745.1 Alligator sinensis | reverse complement strand
GCGGCTAGTAAAGCGACCAAAACGCTGGCTTGCATCCATAGATGCTTCTCAAGCAAATCCCAGGACGTCATTCTCCCCTTGTACTTGGCCTTGGTGAGGCCGCAGCTGGAGTACTGCGTCCAGTTTTGGGCTCCACAATTCAAAAAGGATGTGGAGAAGTTTGAGAGAGTCCAGAGAAGAGCCACGTGCATGATCAGAGGTCAGGGAAGCAGACCCTACGATGACAGGCTGAGAGCCCTGGGGCTCTTTAGCCTGGAAAAGCGCAGGCTCAGGGGTGATCTGATGGCCACCTATAAGTTTATCAGGGGTGACCACCTGTATCTGGGGGAATGTTTGTTCACCAGAGCGCCCCAAGGGATGACGACTAGGTCGAATGGTCATAAACTACTACAAGACCGTTTCAGGCTGGACATAAGGAAGAATTTCTTTACTGTCCGAGCCCCCAAGGTCTGGAACAGCCTGCCACCGGAGGTGGTTCAAGCGCCTACATTGAACACCTTCAGGAGCAAACTGGATGCTTATCTTGCTGGGATCCTATGACCCCAGCTGACTTCCTGCCCTTTGGGCAGGGGGCTGGACTTGATGATCTTCCGAGGTCCCTTCCAGCCCTAATGTCTATGAAATCTATGAAATCTATTAAATCTATGAAATCAGTGCCCACACACATGTTGCTGTGCAGTAAATAATGCCACCTCAGGACAGTACTTGTATTTACAAGTACTAACCTATGGCATGGTTTATTAGTTTACTGCAAACTAATAGGGCTGCACGTGTAGATGCCGAGACTTTAGTGCACAGCTAATTAGGTAGCTCTGCAGTAAATGTCTTGTGTAGACGTGCCATCTGTTTTCTAAATAAGGGTTTGTCCTACCACCTTTTCTTTAGTTTAACTCCTCTTAACATTAATGATTGCTTTGCCTAAGCAGGGATGGAATGGTCTGGCCCCTCAGAGACAGACTGCCCCATAATGTTTGCCCAACTTAAACAAGCAAGACCTTCAATCTAGGTTGCTTTTAAGGCAATAAAAATTTAAAGCACAACTGGCTATATAGCTGTAATTAGTATTAATTAGACGTAATGGTTCCGGGAAGTTGAACTCAGGAGCATGTCATATACAAACACAAATCTAAATGATGAGATAATATTTTATCAATTTGTGTTAAATTGGAGCAATATAAATAACCATAATAATAAAAACATCAACCATAATGTGTGTATGGGGTTTGGGTGTTGGAAGTAAAAGCTTGTAATAGAAATTGAGGTAACATATTCCATAAAAATAAGCAATGGCAACTATAGCAGTATAGGGACACAGAAATCATCAGAATGAACCAGAATAACTTTGGTCCAACTAGCCAGCTACATCATCTCTTACAAAGGGCAGTGCCAGACGCTTCAGAAAAAGGAAGGTCACCTGATGCCACAAAGCCTTTCCAAAAGGTCTCCCAACTATACAACTGGTCCAAAAAAAGATATCACAAAAAATCCTGGCCTCTCAGAAAAAGATTCAAGGTACTTTGTAGTAGGCCAATGTGGTAGTAGCAGAATGAGTGGTACAACATTGAGCCCCAGGTTCCCATTTAAACGGGGTGCATGAACAGCAGCTGCCATTGCTGCTAGCCCATCCCTAGTCACCATCCCTGCCACTGCTGTCAAGGAGGGTACAGACCCTGGCTTTTATACCTTTGTGATGTGGACTAATTAATTCTTCCACAAGTCTCTCATTTTAACCCCCCTTTGTTTAGAAAATGTTTCAGAGAAACCTCATAGCAAGTAGTTATGGAATAGAGAATGCTTCTTCCTAACTCCAGGTAATAAAGAATATCAGCTGTCAACTGGATTTTCCATGCCTCATTGGAGTTCACATCCTTTTGGGGTTTATTGCAACATGAATAAGTTCACATGAAATAATCCTGCTACCTATTGGAATCAGGATCAGCCAAAGCCAAACACAAAGATCCAAAAAACACAGTCTTCTTCAGTCAAGCATCAGCATTCCAACAGCATGCAAGTAAGCGATGTGGCTAGCATCACATCCAGGCACCTCTGGCTTCTCAGCCTGAATGACCAGCTGAGATAACTGATGGAAGCCTTTGGCATGTATCTTGAGAGGGTCTGAAACTCACATCTCCAGATGCATCGCTAGAGACCTCAGGCATTGGGCCACCATGCCCCATGCTCATCATTATGAACTGGAAAGTTACTTATTAATTCTACAAAGCAGAATGACACCACTACTCAGCAAATCCCTACAGTCAGAGCATGTAAATAAATGCCACAGTTTATTCCTTTCTTGCCAATCTCACCAGAGTTTATTTACCCCACCACGGTGTCTTATTTGTATTCATTATATAAAGAACTATGGAAAAAGTATTTGACTAACAATCCACAGAGAAATCCCAAAATTAAATGATCAATAACTGTTGCATAACTAGGGAAGAGCAGGGAGAGGAAGAAATGCTGTATTGTCCCTACAGGGTTTATTTGTGCAATCATACGCTTAATATTTCATATTGAATATGATTGTTTGAGTGAATAATCTGACATTTGACTACAAAACAACAGGGACTGACAGTATTTTTTATTGATCTATCAAAATATTTGAAGGATTGATTACTACCATTTCCAAGCCATTCATTCCTTGAGAGCTGCAGACAGAAAGTTATTGCAGTCCATTGCAAGCAAAGGGAACATACAGCTCTAATACTCTTGATTAGAAAGGCAATTCTAAGTCTTAGTGTTATAGCCTTGGACTGACTATGATAAGTGACAAATTCTTTATAATTAAGGAACCTATTCAACACCATGCTATAGATTATTAATAGGGTTCATTGAACCCTAAAAGGTTCTTCCTTCATATCCTCGCTTCAGTTAAAAAAAAAAAGTTATGGTGGTCTCAAAGGAAAAACAATGAGATTACATTGTTGGTTTCCTAGAGTGCAGCAAAATATGCCTGGTAATGAAACTAAACTAAATTCATTACAATCAGGTGGCAAAGAAATAATTAAATGACTTAAGTCATGTAAGGTTGGCTTCATTGGCAATTCTTTCCCTCCTGAGTGTAATTAATGAAAAGCACTTCTCTACCCCTCAATAACAAACCAACAAATGAGTCTCCCACATCTTTGTCAGACATTTACCTTCCAAAATCATGCTTCCATCCAGGATTAGTATTGTAAAGTATCCTAAGGGTACTTAGGCTAAGAGAGAAGCAGGAACAAAAAAAATTTGTCTCTTCAGTGGTGTTAATTCTATCAGCAAGATACATCCAAGTTGTACTCTAATCAACAGTCACTCTTGGCATAACCACTTGCACAGACAAGGCTGGGAGGGGGAAGGCAGGGGGTGAGAGAAATGTAACAAGTCAGATTAGTAAAAAAAGGGTGCTTTGGCTCCTGAGAAACAAACATGGTTAAAGTTCACAGGAGGTTAAAAGGAAAAGGAATGCTCAAAGTACTGAAAGGACTAAGGCAGGGGTTCCCAAAATGCAGTATGCATATCCCTGGGGGTACACAAGACATCTCTGGGTTGTATGCAGGAGAAACTGTGTAATGGTGGATTTAATTTTCATAATAATAATAATTGGCATTTAAGGGGTTATAATATAAAACGTATGCTGGTAGGGGTACGTGGGCAGCTGGTAACTCCAGAAGTGGGCACACAATTAAAAAAAAGGTTGGGAACATCTGGTCTAGGGGATTCTGGAGGGCTTTGTTAAGTAGCAGCCTAGGGCTGAAAACAGCCTGGCTGACAACCAGATTCAACCAATGTTTCCTCTAAGCAGTAGTGGTCTGTGAGCGCGCTGCTTCAGCCCCGCCTCTCCCTTTTGGCACAGTCCACCAGTAAGTGTCCCACAGTAAGTGTCCAGGTGGGAGCGGGCAGGGTTCAGCCACCACCCTTCTCCATATTAACTGCTGCCCAGAGCAGCGTAGTGGAGTGCTGTGGCCCAGCCATAGGCCAGACACAATTAATTGATAGAACTGAAAGGGAAGCACCAAGGCCAGCATGGGACACTTACCGAAGGTAAGCTCCTCACTCCTCATGCAGGGCAGGCAGCAACTGCTCCTCTGTCCCAGCCGCCTGCAGAGGGTTTGGGATTGAGAGTGTGGTTGGGGGTAGAAAGGTAAGAAAGTTTTATTGACTTAACAAAAACACAACTACACATAATAACAAGACAAACAATGACAGACAAAAGCAATTCGCGTCGGCAACTTATCGGCAGTCCCCTCTGATACCTGATACACAGCAAGCTTCTCTTTCCACAAAGTTCAGCCAAGTCAGGCGTCCCTGAACAACACTGTCTGAGGGGTTTCAGGAAGGACCCTGGAATGCAGTTCTTGGGCTCCTCGAGGTCCACGGGCCCACTGATCCAGGCAACAGCTAACTAATCCTTTTTACAGAGCTGTATCTTCCTTCTGAATGGTTTCCAGATATTCTAGCCAATTTAAAGCTTCTGAATGGTTCTGATAACATACAACCACTCAGATCCCTTTTACTTTAACTGTCCTTAGACTGACCAATTAGCAGTACAAGCCTTGCATTCCTTTGATAAGGTAATTTTAACTACACCACAGGCCTTACTACTTCAAGGCTTTGCTAAATTTACTCGGCCTTACTTTATAGAAGGCTTCACTACATCTTAGATTTTAATTAGGCTTTTAGCAACAACATATAGCTTAATATCTAAACAAATACAGAAAAACACTTGATATAATCTTCATAGAGCCTTCAGCAAGCACCTTTATTACACAGACATAATTTTCAGCTGTCACATTCCCCGAGGTGAGGCAAGGAAGGGCTGGGGGCTGATGCAGGCTCTGCCGGCTCCAGGGAACTGTTGCACTCCCCAGCCCTGATGCCATGTGCCACCTCGCTCCCCAAGGCAATGCAGGGGTGCGGTGCAGTTCCCTGGAGCTGGCAGAGCCCGCGCCAGCCCCCAGCCCCAGGCCCAGCCCCTGTACCCCATCCGCGCTCCTGCCTCGCCTTGTTTGTTTTGTAAAACATTTGAGCATGGCAAAATGCCCAAAGCTACTGCAGAATTTCAAGTTGTTTTAGGCTCTGCCAATCACGCTATTCAGAGTGCTTTACATTTTGGTTAGAAGATGATCCCTGATTCATAGGCCATGTATGCCATAGTTGGCATAAAAGATGCTTCTCATATCAAATGGTGAACACTTAATATCATCATTTGTATGCAGTAAATTGTACTTAATCAGAGACTTCTCATAAAATGGGCATACAATTGTGAACACTGCAATGTGGGGGTGCAGAGTAGTTCCCCGGAGGTGGCGGAGCCCACAGAGCAGTTCCCCAGAGCCAGCAGAGCCTGCACCAGCCCCCAACCCCAGCCCCCATCCCCATCCCTATCCCCGCCCCCCACCTCGCCTTGGGGCAGAGCCACTGCCTACCCTGCGTGAAGAGTGAGGGGCTTACCTTCAGTAAGTGCCTCACGCCAGCCCCAGTGCTTCCACCACACTGTGTACCCAGCTCCTCTCTGGGAGGGTGCATGGCATTAAAAAGTTGGTGTGCGGCAAAATTTGTAATTGTGTGTGGCTGCACACATGCACAGCTTAGAGGGAACCTTGGATTCAACTAAGCCAGAAAGAGCTGTAAACTGAGGCACATGCTTTTGTTCTGTTTGCTTTTGTAAAAGGTCTCCATGTCAGATGTGTTTTACTGTGATTTCTGGATTAATAAAAAGGTTCCAAAATAATCTATGAAGGGAAGTGTTGGGGAAAGCCTCAGCCTCTTATAAATTCAGACCCTACACATCAAACATAGAAGCAAGTACACAGCAAGACTAGGTACAGACATTCAAAAAGCCTGAGGCAGAATCAATTTAAGTTATGCAGCTTTCTGTAAGCAGCATAGTTTAGATCAGTAGTAAACAGAACAGACATTTGCCCTCTGGTGGGAGGAGTGGGGCAAATCTTAGACTGGGTTCCACCATTCTTAAACCAATCTGTGCGCCAAACTTCTGTTCTGTCATGAGTATAGACCAATTTTGTGTGCCAAGCTTCTGTTCCACTACAGGTACAGACTGGTTTCTGATCACTTATCCCAGTAAAATTATAATGTCTGCAACTAGCCTAAGAGATAATCCTCTGCTCAGTAAGGTCCAGTAAATAACTAGTTAGAAAGTAATAGAAAAGATCGATTTTTCCCATCTCTGGCTTCTTTGCAACTGCAGTACAAGATGGAAAAGAAGATTCCATCTAGTGGCATGATTTAGTCCTTTACTAGAACTACTTGTGGGGCAGCAGAACAAGATGCTATGCCTTATGCAAGACTGAACATAAATTCATAATTACAGCCACTTGTAACAGGATCAATTTTTCTTACTCTCCAACACCTTTTACATTTGGTATCAGATTCACTTCTGCCCAAAGAGGATGTCTCAAAATTTAGCCCCACTCTTCTTGTAAATCATTCTGAGGATGTTGAACATTCTATATTCCTCCTACCTAAAAAAAAATGCTCCTTCATGAAGGCATTATTTTCAGTAGTTTTTTAGCTCTTAGCTAACCATGATGTCACTTTAATGGCAAGTGTGTATATATTGTAACAGTTTCCAGAAACCAAGAGAAGAACATGTGCACACAGGGGTGCACAGACATGTTCTTGTTCCATTCCCACTAAGAATAGTATCATTATGCAACCTCACAATCTTTTTATCAGTAGGTTAGCACAAATATTCACATTCTGTAAAGTTTATAATGCAAACAAGCCATGTCTCCTTACTAGGGGGAGTTCCTTTACTAATGTTAGTATTGCTATGAATTCATGGATCCTACTCTCTCAAAGACCAGAAGAGCAGATATGCTCTCTAAACTTTTTGTCACATATACCACCTGAACCAGGTTTTATTCCACTTAAAGGTGGCCATCTTTGTTCATACCAAAATTTTTTTACCCATGTATTCAGCTGAGTAAAGCAGATAAAATATAATATGTTTTCACTGATCAGGCAAATAAATATGATTTTTAAAATAAAACAGAGTTCTGAAGATTCACCTGGTACTGGCAGAGACAGAAAAGAGAAAACCAACACAAATCATATTTCATGCACAAACAGCTAAGGAGACAGTCTGACTAGAGTCTCCTTGTGGTTTAGATTCCTCTCTCCTTATATCCTCCTAATGTTAGTATTGGGCCTCTTTCAAGATCACTCACTTGAAAAGAAGGCAAATGACAGTAGAACCCCTTAGAACAGGGGCAGGCAAAATACAGCCTGCAGGCCAAATCTAGTCCACCAGGTGATTTTATCTGGCCCATGGGCACCCATCAATTAATTGTACTCTCAGCCAACATGTCTCGCTCCCACCCTCATGCACAGGAGGGCCCTGCCCTGACCAGCATGAACAACTTCCAGATAGAGCTGCTGCTGCCACTGCTGCGGCCACCAGGGGACTTGCTATGCTTCCCTGGCCTCCAGCGGCTCTCTCTCATGTCCCTGCTGCTCCGCTCATTCCAGGAAGCAGATAGGGAAGTGGTGGCAGGCAGGGAAACTGCAGCTGGGTGCAAGCATGGAACATGGGGCTGGGGCTGCTGGGAGTACAGAGCCCAGGGCCTGAGCCCAGGGGGGCGGCGGAAGCACAGACCTTGATTGGGCAGGGTGTGTGTGTGTGGAGTTTGTGGGGTGTGAGAGAGATTGGAGGATATGTGGGGAGCCCACATGCCCACCCATAGCACACAGCCCCTGCTGCCGGTGGTGACAGCAGCAGGTGGCAGGCCCCTGGGGTGCTCATGGCCCGCACAGGTGCAGCCACTGGGTGGCGCATGGCTCCATCCAGTTCTGGGAGCTGCCCATGGCAGCAAGGAGCAGAGTCAGGCCAGCCCATCTTTGTTGCACAGGGCTCACATGCCACTCCTGGCATTTGCACAGCACTGGGGGGAATCCCCACGCGATGGAGATGATGGCCTGGCCCCACTTTCTAACACCACATGCAGCTTCTAGGACTCTGCCAGGAAACAGGGGTGGGGCTCCTCTCCACTTCCAGCAGAGTCCTGGCAGCTGCACGTGGTGACAGGAAGCAGGGAAAGCAGTCGGATCCATCATGCGGGGCTTCCCCCTGGTGGCACATGAGTGCTTGGAGCTGCACATGAGCTGTGAGGAGTCTCATGCAACAGCGGTGGGCTGGCCTGGCTCCTCTCCTTGCCACCACATGCAATTCCCAGAACTGGCTGGAGCTGTGTGCCACCCAGTGGCTACACCTGCATGGGCCATGAGCACCCTGAGGGCCCACCATGGGGTGGGCAGGTGGGGGATCCTGAAACCCTCCTACCCTGTCAAACACCCCAATAAACCCACACCCCTACAACATCCCACATATACACACAGCCCACAATATACCCTACACTCCCCCACACACGCAGCCACACCCCTTCACAAACCTCAACACACCCCCCCACACACATACACACACACCCCACACCCCACCAAACACACACACACACCCCTGCCAACCACACCCCCCACATTCCCCCACACACAATATACAAGAGTAAGTCTTTATTTTGAGCTATTATGCTATATATATTACACAAACACAAATCAGGACAAAAATATTTTTTGAAATAAAATTAAAATATCTTATAGTAGATGTTTTACTTTTAGTATATGATTCTTTTTTCTGGTTCCAAGATGGCAACTCCCCACTACCAAAAGGACTACTTCTGGGGGCAAGGGGAAGGATTTGTCATGGCAAATGTCAAGATATAGGGGCAGGACTTCTGGTCCCACTATGGTGACCAGAGGGCAGGGCACCTGTCAAGGGAAGGGCAGCTACCCTTGTAGCCCTCAACATCTCACCAAAACTCATTTAGTGGCCCTCCAGCCAAAATAATTGCCCACTCCTGTCTTAAATACTGTTCATTTGAGACATCATATTGCCAAAAATAACCATAAGCTCAGGTTCTTATTTTTATCCCTTTCTTTCCAGGTCTTGTATATTTGATAAGATGAAGGATTTTACACATTAACAAATAGTACTATGGCAACCATCAAAATGGAGCATCCGTTTTTGAGCAAAAGTACTAGTGGTTCCTTGCTCTCATGGAAACATAAGAGAGAGCAAAGAGGCACCCAGGTACAGCTAAATGGGCCATGCAAACTGGCTTTAGTTTAGGGAATTCATTACTGTATATTGAATTTATATGTCTCTAGCAGCCCCTGGAATTACCCTTATTCATAGATTATCATGTCATTTGTATGTTCAAATGGAGAGAAGTGCCAGGAAGAGTGCTATGCAAGGACAAACACAGTAAATCAGGCATGTCAATTCATTATTTGTATCAGGTAACCTGCTTAGAATTATATCCATGTCAATAAGTCACAAACGAGACTGTGTATCATAGATGACTGTGTGCTTTTCTGCCAGTACATTTTGTACCCAAGTGAAGCACACAGGAGATAAAATACAACATGTATCTGCCAAAACTGAAATGGGTGGAACTATCCTCATTGGGCTTGATCTGTAAAAGAAGAAAAATGAGTCTTAAATTTTTTCCACCAGTGACCTCTGCCCACCCCTTCCAGTGTCTCAACAATAATTTACATGGGGGGTAAGCATCTATTCTGTATGTAAACACTAGCTGAATCAAGATGGCTATTATGCATTGTCTCCTAAACATAAAACAGTTGATTTCCTGGTTTGACTAGAGAAGTTCCTAAAGGAAAACCATGAAAAAATAATCTGTGCCCATTTGAAAAGGACATTTAAAAGCTTAGAAAGGAAACAGCATTTCTGGAATCTAGTAGCAGTTTCAGAAACTTGTATTATGGCATGGTAATTAAAAATTTCCCAGTAGATAGAAATTATCCTTTAAAAAAAGTTCTAATAGCCAAAACATTAGTAAAACTATAAGATTTAGTCCCAAATTTCAAAATCTTAGGGCTTTTATTACACATGCTCCAGGAGTCTGGGAGGGAGGCACTTTAATTAAAGCGGCTACAAGAGCCACTCTAATTAATGCACCCAGAGCATCTCGTGTATCAGCATCCCTACACTGAAAAATGGTGGTAGGGACACTTTAACTAAAGCTCACCAAATGAGCTTTGGTTAAAGTGCCTCCACCACCATCTGTCGGCACGGGAACACTGATACACAAGAGGCTGGAGTCTGCTGGAGTATGGTAATTATCATGCTCCAGCAGACTCAAATCCAGTTTGCTCCGATGCACTGTAATTATAGCATGTTGGAGGAGCCTTGCTGCTTATGTATAGGTGCCCATAGTGTTTCTTTGCTACACATTTCAGTTCCAAACCTCCATTTCCTAATCACCCTGGCCGTCTCCTCTTCTACTCCAAAATAACCCTGTAAAAATAAAAACTCATTAAGCAATACTGAAGGAATGGGAGATGACTACTAAAACGTAAGTATTTTTTGATGGCCATCATGACTCAGAAGACATGTTTTAGTAACACTATATTTTGAAATTCAGGGCTTCCTAGGGTGTGGGCATGCAAATGAGAAGGTAAATATGATATATACTTGAATCTAAGATGACCCTGAATGTAAGATGACCACCAATAATTAGATTCTACACAAGAAAAAATTATAAATTTGTTATAACCATGTAAAGAATCCAATTATTGGAGGGGCATCCCCCTACCACCACCACTGCAGGAGGGCAAGCAATGGGGGAGCATGTTCCCCCTGCTTGTGCCTGCCTCCCCTGCAGCCTTGAGCTGTCCCTCCTCCCCCAACCTCTACTTCCCACTTCCCTTTACCCTCTGTTGCCTGCTTTCCCCTGCCCCAGCCTCTCCGCTATGGGCTGGTATGGGCCCATGCTCAATGCCCCAGGCTGCACCATGCATACAGCTTCCTGGTTTGAAGTAAGGGTAGGTGGGAGGAGGAAGAGGGGCAGACAGAGGAGCAGAGGCTACATGAGGGTGAGGAAATGTGGGGGAAAGGCTTTGGGCTGGGGCAGGTAGCAGCTGTGGCTTTCCTCACCCCCATGTTAAATGAAGAAAAAAGATCTCTTCTTAGAATCCAATAAATATGGTAGTTATGTAAGTTTCGAGTGTCTAAGGAAAAAAGGCCAGTGGGTTGAAGGGCAGCTATTAGGACTAAGGGATCAAAAAAAAACCCCACTGGAAACAAGATGGTTTCTTGCCTGAGGACCTAAACAACAGACCATTAAGGCAGTACAAGAAGTACAAGTAAAGGACAACTAACTGCGTAAGGTGTCTCTTCTAAGATTTTACAGCAACATTTGGTAGGAGAGTAAAACCAGAAAGCAGTAGCCTGGCCCTTAACAAAGGCCATCTAAATTAAGGGGAAGGTACATAAGCACACAACAGACGGTGGCGTGCCACCAAAGCACAGAAGACAAGTCTAGGGCCTGATTTTATAAGTTACATTAACTTCCCTGAAACATATTGTATAGTCAAAACCATTAGCTTTCCCAGGACAAGCTTGCATCTAAACCATGTAAGTGCTATAGATTCACTGAACATATCACAGTGGTTGCTTTTATAAAACTGCAGAGTTTCTATTTATCCAACACCTTTGATTGTCTCACCTGCCTTGTGTTCACTGTTCTGTCCCCACAAGGGCTTATTCTAAAACCCTTGGCTTCAACCAACATGGTCTGAAAATCTTTAAAAAAAAATACAACACAGTATCTATGAGAAATAGGCTTCCTTCTCATCACCATGCCCTGTGGAACGGGACCCTACATTTATCCCATAAAAAGAATAAACTATGACTGAAGGCCCAGAACAGAGAATATTCATTACCAAGTTAGTAGTCTCTTTAGGATTTTGTACTTTCTTAGGTATCAAGGTGCCAATACATTTCAAGAAGCCTAGCTTTCCATTATTTGCTGGGATAAGGCAATTGTTTCTAGCTGTGGTATAGCATGAGGCATTGACTAAAAAAACAAAGGTATCCTGTATGGAAAAAGCTATTTAGGAGAAAGAGAGCTAACTGTAAGTTTGACTGTGTGCAGTTGTTTCTAAAGACTCCAGTGTTTACTAGCTATATTTTTGCTCCCCCTTTAGCAGTCTGAATAGCCATATCCTCCAGTGGCAAGCATCTATTGCTTCTGTGCTCAGTCTGTAGAGGCTTTCAGTTCATTACAGCTGCAGCTGAACAGCCTGAGCTCTTTAGCTTACAGTGTAGAAGTTCATGCTCTTAGTACACCCATTCTGAACTTCAGTTCCTGGTTGCTCAGCCAAGATGTCAGCTGTCAAAGTTGCTTTCATGATAAAAGAACCTGAATTTACAACCAACAGGATGCAAAAATAGCATTAACCAAAAATAGGTACAGCATGATAGAAAGGTTGTATTGACATGTATTTGGGCTGCCTACATCCTATTTAAAATCTGTGTCACGGTGACTGAGTCCACAACCAAGGAAGACAAAGAAGGAGGTGGACTGGGTTGGCATGACATAATAATAATGATCTTATATGACCCCACTTATCCTCAGCATCATCTCCTAGGTAGAATTTTCCTCCCCACAACCTTCCTCTTCTTAGGTTCCTCAACCTTTAACAAAGGGTTATTTGCAGAATCCAGCAGGTCTTCATTGCCAATTGTCTCCAATTCATACATGCTTCTTGTTTCTTTTTTGTTGATACTTCATTGTACCTTGGACAATGAAGGTAGAAGAAGAGCATTACTGAATACTAGCATGCACCAGCAAATACTGTAGATTTGGTTCACCACCACACTAAGACTCCATTGCATCATTCCATTAAAATAGGATTCATAAAACCAGCAGTACTAGTACCTAGAGAATATGTGGATGTGTTAATTGCAGCCCTAAGGTTATTCTAATTTGTGCTGGGTTCCAAACTGGCCTGAAATAATAGGAAGTGAGAAGGCTGGACTTTGGCTTCTGCCCTTTCCTAGGTGGTAGACTAGATATTCTCAGCCAGGCTACAAACCTTTTATCTACAAACCACATTTTCCATGTACTGTATAAATGTTTCCTTTTCACATTATTACCTCTCACTGATCTTGGTGGCATTAACTTTCATTTTTGCCACTTCACATTCTTCAAGTCTGAGCCAAAAAGGAAGCAAAGATTCAATGTATTGCTCAAGCCTTAGGAACTAGGCACCAGGCTCAAAGCCATCTTTGGATTGGGTTAGTTAATACACTCTACCCTTAGGCTGGTCATTAAATTAAGAAACCTCTTCATTCTGACACTTAATGCCAAAAAAGGGAAGGCAGACTGCAAGATCCCGACCAGTATGCCTGTTAGAACTGGAATGCAGAATTTATAAGTGGGAAGGTCGGGGGCGGCTGGAAGAGCAAAGTAGAGAACTATTAACGTTTGGTAATCTAACTGAAATCCAAAACATGAGAACCATTTTTTTCCTCCCTTCTATAGGACTTTAAAAACTGTTCTAAACAATAATAAAAATCTCCTAAATATAAGCTTCCTAAATGAGCTACAAAATGTTCCGTGCCATAATCACCACTGCAACAAGAAAATTGCTCAAATCGTTTCTGAGCCAGATTTGTCAGTCATGCTGCTCTGTGCTCTGAGTAACAATGTTCTGTGCAATTAATATCAAACCTTCCAAGGCAGCTCTGACTTCTGATGTTCTGTGTGCTTTTGTCATTACAAAAACTGCAAAGCTATATGAGACTGTAAGGGAAGAGAGAAACAGAGAAAGAAAGGGTTGTGCCGGGGTAGGGGGAGGGAAATACTTTTTGCAGCCAAACAAGGGCCAGGAATAGTAAGATAATTAGGGTGTGTTTTGTGCAAGATTGCAGCAGCTTGAATTGTTCCCCCCATTTTATGTTTAATTATAGTTTTTATTGCACTTGTAAGAAATTCAGCTGGTGAAATAACCCGAGGAGCCAAGCACATTTTTTCTCCTCCTTTTCAAAAACTTCCAGCCCAGCCATTATATTCTTTCTCTCTCTCTGACATAAGATGAAACAAAGTGCAATTGGACTTTTGTTTACATTGGGATCCTCAGAGTGATCATTATTCTGAGTCTGTATGAAAATCTGGGGGAAGGAAATGGATGAAGGAGGCACAAGGATGTAAACAGCAAAGAATAATTCTCTGCATCTTGCTTTGCCTTTGCACTGTAAAATAACCACTAGCATCAGTAAAATGCACATCAGGCAACAGTGAATGTACAGAGCCCTGCTAGGGTGGGGGGGAATTGCAATTCAAGTATGTATGAGATACTGGCCTCCTACATATATTTAAAATTATGCAGCTTATGCTGAGGTTTCTGAAGAGCACACTGAGAATATTATTCCTTCAGCATAAGTGCTTGAGATCATTCACTTGAGTGGTGGAAGAGAAGGAAGAATGAGATGCAATGCAATTCTTAAGGAGCATTGAAATGTAAGCTTATAGATGATCTGGTGGATCTAGGTTACTCAGACTCTTAAGCATAATATTTAGAGCAATGTAAATTTGTTAATATCTATTATTTGTGACCAAATTAAAATATTAAGCCTGCAGCAGGCTGGTTTGAGAGAGACAATTGGAGGAAACAAACAGGAGGCTGCAGGGCATACTTGGGGGTTAATTTACACACTACTGCACAGTACCTGTCAAAGAGAATCTTTGTGCTTGCTCCTATGACCCTGGCTCACGTGAGCAGTCACACTGGTGTCTACAGAGCTTCTCATGTGAGTAAGTGTCACTGGATTGGGCTCTCGTTTATTAAAGGATAACAGACTACAAAGAACAGTCAAAGTTACCTCCAGGCAACAGGCTGCTTAGGAATGATTATTTGTAGTATTCTAGCAGTATCAGGCCAAAGAAGGATCTAGGCACTGTAAACAGGACTTAAGTGAACTTGAAGTTCCCTAATCCAAAACCATAATCCAAAAATACCTCTGCTCAGTGGCCATCTATCCCTGGAAGCACCTAGGCCAGGTACAGACATTACACTTTTACCAGTATAAGTGGTCAGAAACTGGTCTATACTTGTAACAGGAGTTGGTACACACAGACTGGTTTAAAAATGGCAGAACCTGGCCAAAGATTTGCCCGCCTCACCAAAGGGCGAATGTGTGTTCTGTTCCCTACCTATCTAAACTATGCCACTTACAGAAAACCATGTAACTTAGATCAGTTCTGCCTCAGGCTTTTTCAATGTCTGTACCTAGCCCTAAGGACAGCTAGGTCCCTTTCTGTTTGATCAGAAAGTTTTGTAGGGTTCTGCAGTTCTACCTAAAGCGCATGCCCAGGACAGTCCTGGTCTGAGCAGCTAGGCTGTTAGCTTCCACCAAAGGCCCATTTGAAACCAGGACCTAGACATAGCAACAACCAAGTCTTCTGAGAGGCCTGGACCAGTATGTGTGCTCTGAGCATGCCTAGGACACCTACAGGATTGAGCTCAGCACAAGACACTGCAGCCAGGATCACTTTCACTTGAAAAAGCCAGGGAAGGTGACGATGAGCCAGTGCCACCCACCTTACATAAAAGGTTAGTGGTTAGAGTACACACCCAGGAAGTGGAAGATTTGGATTTTACATCCTCAAATGAGGGGATCTGAACCTATATTACTTACATCCCAGGAGAATACCTTAGCCACCAGGGTATGGACTGACTGGCTGCACCGTCTACCCTTCCTATTGTAGATTACCCAAACCCCATCCCAAAATGCATGCCTCATTAAGCCAGAATGATAGCAAGCAAAAGGGTTCTTGACTCCAGTTCTTAGGGGTTAGGGCACTCAACTGATACCAGTCCCTGGGCTATTCATGCATGTTACATTAAACACTCTTAGGATCAAAAGATAAGAAGAAATAATACAGTGAACTATGTCAGACTTTAGGACTACCCCCACTCCAGCTGAGTAAACTAATCTCTAAGCAACAGAAAAAAATCCCACTTTTGTAGCTAGGATTACCATCCATCCCAAAATGGGGGCTGCTTGGTGCAGGAGTGGGGAGGGGACGTAGGGGGCACAGTGGCCAGCAATACAGCTTCAGGCAGCAGTGGAGAGCAGCTCCCCCAGCTCCCTGCAGGTAAGTCTATGGGGGGAGGTGCAAATTGGGACACCCACAGGGAGTGAGGTAGGGTTGGCAGCTGCAGCTGGGGGCACTGTCCAGCTGGGCCAGTGTGTGGGGCCTGGGTGGGAATGCCTGGCCTCCAAGCCTGGCTGGGGAGCAGGACAGAGCTACGGGGGATAGCAGGGGTGGGAGGGAGGGTTCCCCACCACTGCGTGCACTCCAGAAAGGGAAGCATGGGGGGGCATATGCACCCCTTACTGTGGGCTCATGGCTCCCTGCCCTATTGCCCTCCCCTTAGGGGCCTCCATGGCCCAGCAGGTGGGACCCAGGGCAGGAGAGTACAGCAGAGCAGGGAGACTCAGTGCCACCACCACCACCACTGGGAGCCCTGTACCAGCTGCACTGCCATGGCAGGGCACCCCCTGCCCACCCAGAAGCAGTGGAGTTGTGCCCCCTGCTACTGTCAGGCAGGCAGGGGATGCCCGACCATAGCAGTGTGACTAGCACAGGGGCCCCCCTCCCACACCAGGTCCCACCTGCTTGCCCCCAGAGGCCCCTGGGAGGAGGGCATCAGGGTAGAGAGTGGCTGGCCCCCTCCCCCCCCCACCCCCCCCCCCCCCCCCCCCGCCACAGGCTCTGCTCAGCTCCACTCCGACTCTACTGCCCACGGGGGTGGGGGGGCATGTGTCCTGCTTTTTAATTTTCAAAAAGGTGGTCACCCTACTTGTAGCTCCTGACTTAGAAGTGAATATGCCTCTTTTTGGGGGGTGGGGGATAGACTCTTACTCCTCCTTAATGGAAGGACCTGGGTTTGAGCCTAAGTGAGGGCAGTGGGTTTCCACTTCTAGCACAGCCCTGAGGCCCACCCAGTCTCCTATCCAATGGACACCAAGAGCTAACTAGAAGTAAATGCAGCCAGAGCATGATGCTGACCATGTCACCTGTTTCTTATGAGGAGATTAAAGAAACAGTGCAAACCCTGCCTCCACCACCCCATGGGCCTCAGTGGCCTAGACATGGGCCACTTTTTACTCTCACCTATTTAATGGGATCTGAAGTTACTGGGGTGAGAAGTGGGGAGTAGGATGGGGAAATGAAATTGCCTGTTAAGAAAGGAAGTCATTGCATTGGGTGCCCTTTTACCTAAAAAGAGCTTTGGTCCTTATTATCACTAACTCCAGTATCCTCAGAGTCTGACCTTGTTATTCCATTCCCTGGCTGGCTTTCCTCCTCCAACTTAAAATAGCTGTTTGAAGGGGAAAAGCTATCATCCATGAGTAGTATTTATATCAGAGTTGAGGAGCTTGGGTGGAATTTAAGCTAAGTTACTCTTATCAAAAATGATGCAGATGTTACGAGATATTATCAGATTAATTTTGGCACCTTAGATTTTCTAAACCCAGAAAAAAGGCTTCCAGTGGACAAAACAGATTTTAAAACAAACCTAATATTCCTCTGTGGTCTAGTTATTGCAGCACAGCATATATCTATTAGTGAAAGTGACTCTAAAACAAAGAAAAATAAATAAATCGACTTAACCACACTTTCATTTTAGGAGGAGAAAACGAGACCGATAGAAGGCAGCAATAGTGACAGCAAATGGGAGTCTTTCAATTGTCAAAATGTCTGGTCTTAGTGACTTGCTTAAAAAAAATATTTATTTGCACAGTAAATCCTGTGAACTGTCTGCACCAGCAGACCCAGCTGATCTCACAGGGACTCTGTGGAATCGCTCCACCCACGCAGAGGTGGGCTGCAGACAAAGGTGGGGAAGGAGCATGCTGGAGTACTGCCTGGCACATGTTAGTCAAGGAAACAAAATCCAGTTTGTTGATTACCAAAACAATGAAGGAGGCATTTTGTTTAGCTAATCACCAATACAGTTTATACAAAGAAATTAAACTTGAGGAGTTCGGAGTATCATTATTCTCATCAACTCTTAACAAATACTCTGCATTTCTCAGGACCAGGCACTGAATGCTGCAGCTGGCCAAAAAATTTCAATACACACTTTCGGGCAAATAAAACACCTTTAAGAATTTTTTTGACAAGCTCTTATTAGTACATCTAAGGGAAAACAACTCAAGAAATCCCTGTTAGTGTGAAAATGAAACTCAGTTCAATCAAACAGGCTTTTTGCCTTCACTGTTTGGCAGGTCAGTTCCCCATTGTCCTCTCAGGTGTGTATAAGAGAATCTTTGAATCAGAAGCACAGGTACATACCCACCTCTGCCTGTGGCAGTTACAGGGTAAAATAGATTATCCTGGGATTCTTTAAGTTTGAAAAGGATGGATGACAACAAATCCATTTCCAGACTCAGATGAGTAAGAAAAACTGCTGATATTGACAGACTGATTTTTCAGGAAACTGTAGGCTTATATTTAATAAGAGAAAAGCTTAGCTAAAATCTCTCCATTCCAAAGATGATTTTGTCACACCACAAAAAAACCCATCCCTTTGCTCCTCCCCCACCCTAGCTAATGCACAAACTTTTCTGACCCTTTGTATCAGCCTTCCACTGATAAACATCAACTTTTTCTAACCTTTCCCTCTTGGCACTTGCAAGCATAACTGACAATATTGGGGTTGACACACTGTAACCTTACCCCTAATCCTGTCTTGCAAGAACATGGTTTATAAAAATCAAAGTTATGATAGCATCACATTTTCAACTCCTGCCTCAACCAACGCTACTCAAAAACGAGAGAGGGAAAAAACCTCAAACAATGCTGAAGATCAGATCTGAGTCAGGAGAGGAAAGCAGAAGCAGGGGTGTTACGGAAGAGCAAGGGTCTGCATAGCAGACCTGGTTTGGTCACAGCTCAGGAATTACAAAGAGCTTAAACTATGCTGGAGGTTAGACAGAAAGATTAAAACAATCCCTTCTAGCCTTAATTTATCAAGTTAACTCTTTTCTTTCTATCCACTGTTTCAAATTTCATTTCCTTTTAGTCCTTCTAATTAGTCTTTCTTTTTCTTTTTTTTGTTTTTTGTTTTTCGGTCAGCTAAAACAGCCTTTGTTTTTGAGAAGCACTGGGACAGCTCCTACCAAGGAAAGGACTAGCACTAACTCCAGAACACTATCTCTGCCCCTATTTGGGAAGATACTAAATATGATATATTATTTTAAGACTATGGCTGCTGCACCGAAAAACTCACATCCCAGTCAAGCCTTGGTCACAATCAAGTGTATTCTATAAGTACATAGGTCTCCCGGGCCTGCTAACTACTGAGATCTAGGCTTCTCTATCCATTTCGAGTCTTTTAACATTTATAGCGACAAGTTATTAAAGCAATTAATCTCTCAAAAACACTTTCCATAAAAGATTAAGTCATAAATTTTCTATCTTAAAATATTCACATGTAAATTAACAAGAAATTGTACATCCTTTTCTTTTTTTTAACCCTTTGCATTTAACTTGGACAGATTTTTCTTGGTAATATGCCATTCAATTTCACTTTCCTCAGACCGTGCAAGAAGCTGTTCGGTTTGAACTTTGGTCATACATT
>NW_005842329.1:878482-880710 GCF_000455745.1 Alligator sinensis | reverse complement strand
TTCCCTACTCTCATAAGATCCAATGTTTTCTCAGCTGGAATACCACCATTACCTCTGCCCCATTAAAAAAATCAATAGCTAATATTAAGATAAGAAAAGCCAAGCTTTCCAGTATTTATTAGCCTTGAAAAGATTCCTCTAATAGTTTTAAACTTGGAGGAAAATGGAACATCTTCAATCCTATAAATATATATCTAGGAAGAATTTTTGACAGGCTTTTGCTTAGACACTTGCAGAGCTAACAATTAACTCTTCCCTAACCAAAAAAGCCAAAACAGGTCCCTCCAGAGGTTTCTTGAGATACATGCCCCAGAGATGTTTAACAGAGCAGTCCAGTCCAGTCCAGTAAGTGTAGATCAATAACACCTCATATAAAAAACATTGCCACCAGTCTTCACCCCTAGTGGACTGCTTCTATAAAGGCCATGATCGCAGCAGATGACAGAACAAAAAAAGATAACCAATAACTCCAGAATAATTGCTGGCCTTTCCAAGTAAAGCAGCAGCCACGCATAGCCGATGCATCTGCTCCATGGAGCCAACAAGCAAGACAAGGAGAGACTGCGAATATATTCAATCTATACAGTCACTTCAAAAGTGCCAGGAATAGAAGGCATCATCTTTCCCCTCCTACCCAGAATCATGTTTCACCCAGGCAGGAAATGAGCTAGTATGAGCAGCCAAAGCTTGTAAATGAGTCCTAATGGGAACATGGTGCCTTTTATAGAAATGTTTGGAATAAGTAGTGTTTCTAACCCAGGGGCAAGCAATTATTGTGGATGGAGGGCCACTTAATGAGTTTTGGTTAGCTGTCGAAGGCCATATGGGTAGCTCTACCCCTTGACAGTTGCCCCAACCCCTTATTGCCATCTTAGGACCAGAAGTCCCTCCCCTTGCCCCCCCCCGGAAAATACTCCTTTTGGGAGGCATTGGTTGCCATCTTAGAAACAGAAAAACCAAATCATATGTGAAAAGTCAAACACCTACTATAACATATTTTATTTTTATTACAAAAAATACTTTTGTCATGATTTCTTTTTGTATACTGTATATAGAGGTGATTACATAATAACTCAAAAATAAATTCACAGTCTTGCATATTGTGAGGGGTGTATGGTGGGATGTTGGTGTGGGTCGATGTGTGGTGGGGTGTGGGTGTGGTGGGCTATGCTTTTGGGTATTTAGTAGGGTGTGGGTGTGATGGGTGTGTAGGGGGTGTGGTGGGGTGAAGGGGTGTGTGTGTGTGTGTGTGTGTGTGTGTGTGTGAGTGTGTATGGTGGGTGGGTGAGTGTATGGTAGGGTGTGGGGGCTCTGGGTAGGTATGTATGGTAATGTGTGGGGGCTGTGAGGCGGCGTGGCTGTGTGGGGGGCATAAGGTATTTTGGGTGGGTTGTGTATATGTGGGGGGTTGTGAGATCAGGGTGTGGGGAGAGTGGGGGGATGTGGGGACCCCCTGCACTTCCCCCATGGCACAGAAGCAGGCTGGAGCTGCACCCAATCAGGCACATGTGCCCCGAGCGCCCCCTCCAGCTGCTGCTGCCACCACCTGCCAGGGCTATGCACCATGGGGGAAGTGTGGGAGGGAGTCCCCACACCCCCCACCCTCCCTCACACCCACATGCTGCCCACCCAGGCTCCATGCTGCCACCAGCCCCAGCCCCACAGTCAGCGTTCCCACCCAGCTGCAGCCCCACCCTCAACACTTCCCTATTTCATAGATTTCATAGACATCAGGGCTGGAAGGGACCTTGAAAGATCATCGAGTCCAGCCCCCCACCCAAAGGGCAGGAAGTCAGCTGGGGTCATAGGATCCCAGCAAGATAAGCATCCAGTTTGCTCTTGAAGGTGTTCAATGAAGGTGCTTGAACCACCTCCGGTGGCAGGCTGTTCCAGACCTTGGGGGCTTGGACAGTAAACAAGTTCTTCCTTATGTCCAGCCTGAAACAGTCTTGTAGTAGTTTATGATCATTTGACCTAGTCGTCATCCCTTGGGGCGCTCTGGTGAACAAACGTTCCCCCAGATACTGGTGGTCACCCCTGATAAACTTGTAGGTGGCCATCAGATCACCCCTGAGCCTGCGCTTTTCCAGGCTAAAGAGCCCCAGGGCTCTCAGCCTGTCATCGTAGGGTCTGCTTCCCTGACCTCTGATCATGCACGTGGCTCTTCTCTGGACTCTCTCAAGCTTCTCCACATCCTTTTTGAATTGTGGAGCCCAAAACTGGAAGCA
>NW_005842329.1:853615-878272 GCF_000455745.1 Alligator sinensis | reverse complement strand
GATCGCTTCTGACTCCAGTGTCCACATCATTAATGAAGATGTTGAACAGTATGGGTCCAAGGACAGAGCCTTGGGGGACCCCACTGGTCACAGGACACCACGATGAGTGACTTCCATCGATTACTACCCTCTGGGTCCGACCCCGGAGCCAATTTTCCAGCCAGCGGATCGTGGAGGACCCAAGGCGACAATTGGCCAGTTTCTCCAAGAGGCGATCATGGGACACCAGATCGAAGGCTTTTTTGAAGTCAAGATATATGACATCAATCTCTTCTCCCTTGTCCAGGTGATAGGTCACCTGGTCGTAGAAGGAAATGAGATTGGTCAAGCAAGACCTACCCGCAACAAACCCGTGCTGGCTATCCCTTAAGATGTTGGCGTCGGCCAGTCCATTAAGGATGGCCTCTTTAATAAACTTTTCTAAGATCTTCCCCGGGATAGAAGTCAGGCTGATGGGCCTATAGTTAGCCGGATCCACTTTCCTCCCTTTCTTGAAGATAGGCACCACATTGGCCTTCTTCCAGTCTTCGGGCACTACACCAGAGCGCCAAGAGTTTTCAAAGATCCGTGCTAGAGGCTGGGCTATGATGCTCGCCCGCTCCTTGAGTACCCTGGGGTGAAGATTGTCAGGGCCAGCTGACTTGAAGGTATCCAGCTTCTCAAGATGTTCCTTCAGAAAGTCAGCATCAATGGAGGGCAGGGGATCACCCTCACCCGGACTTCCCGGCCCTGTAGCGGGCATGGGCGTCCCATGGGACTGATGAAAGACCGATGCAAAGTACCTATTTAATAGGTTGGCTTTTTCCTGGGCGTCAGTTGTCAGTTGCCCCATCTGGTTCAGCGGGGGTCCAATGTTGCCCCTGCTTTTCCTCCGGCTCCCCACATATCTGAAAAAGGACTTCTTATTGTCCTTGATGCTCAAAGCTAGCTGGAGTTCAGTTGCAGCCTTGGCTTTCCTGGTCTGCTCCCTACAGGACCGGACCAGTGCAGAATAATCCTCCTTGGAGGTGACTCCCATCCTCCACCCTTTGTAGGCCTTTCTTTTTAGCCTCAGGAGATCTGCTAGGTCCCTGGAGAGCCAGGGGGGCTGCTGTGCCCTCTTGCTGCCTTTCCTCCTCTATCTGCTGCCTGGGACCAGTTGGAGACCAGGGAAATGGAGCAGGTTCCTGGGAACTGCTGCAGCAGCAGCCCTGTGCAGTAGCTGCATACTGGCCAGGCCGGGCCCTTTTGCCCATGAGGGTGGGAGCAAGGCAATAGGGTATATTTGGGACTGTATGTATACATGGGCACCTTGCTCCCGCCCTCATGGGCAGAAGGGCTGGGTGGGGCACAATTTGTTGGTGGGCCAGATGAAAGTGCTTGGTGGACCAGATGCAGCCTGCAGGCCGTGTTTTGCCTGCCCCTGGTCTAACCACTGGCTAGAAAAGTAGAATCCATTTCCTGAGGAATATTGCTCCCAGGCATATAACATACCATATAACATCTGTGTATGACTGGATCAATGTGAATTACTTGTGTTCACATTTTTTTCAAACCACCCATTTTTTCCTTTTATGAATGTGCATGTCTCAAGAGTTAACATGCAACATGCTAATTTAAATCTGGTACAGGAGCTTTTTTTTTAACCAATGAAAGAAGTTTAAAAAGATTTATGCATTTAAGACTTTTGGCCTTAGAAAGAGCTATTTGTTTTTTTATGACAACAAGTAAACAAATAATTAAAAGGACTGCAAAAAGATTACTGGTCTGTCAATACAACCCAGAGAGGCAGCCTGCTGTATAACATTGTCTTTTATGTTGTTCAAAGTGCCTTTTCACACTCTTAAGTTCACCTACAGAGCAATAATGCCAGGAAGTTGAGAAACTGTTACCTACCTAGATGTCACCTTTGCATTTGGAAGCTATAAAGATGGTACAGCAATAAAGCAGTGGCTTCTTAGGAAGCAAATGTTAACTTGCACCGTATATCTAGGACTATCTGGAGAATGTAGGTTAATAACTCAGTCTGTGCATTGCAGGCTTGTGATTGGTTAAATTAGAACAGGTGCTTTTATTAAGCAGGAGCTTGTATTAGAGGACTAAAAAAATCCTTAGTTTATTTACAGAAGAACAGGATAAAGAATGGAAAAATTATAGCTTGAAATAAAGTTTGTTTTCATACAAGGAGTTTGAGTAAGAAATAAAAGTAATAGATGGAAGCCTGGATTTGAAAGCTGGGTCCAGTTCTGTTATCTCTAATGTTTCTTTGTACTGCAAATTAGCAGACAAATCACCAAACCTCTCAGGATTAGATTGCTGCATATAAGATCGTCTGTTTTGTTTATTTTTTTATTCTAATATTTAATATAAAAATATGATTTTTACACTGATGTTCTTAGTTGTGTAGGCACCCACTCTAACCACCCAACTACTTCATGCAATGGTTAAAATGCCTTACAAAGTCTCTGCAAAAATTGAACACTGCACTAAACTTACTGGAAACCAGAGTCCTTTCCTCCTATTTCAAAGCAGTGGCAGGAAGAACAACAACAAAAGCATATAAGGAGCTCCACCTACCATGATCAGCTTCACAGCATTATTCACTTGTGCTCTCTTTCTCCTCCTCCTGGGTGGAGAATACGGTGGAACACAGCATCAGAAGTCTGTGAGCTGCAGTTATTCCAACAGACAACAGCACCAGCTGCCTTCTCCTCTTTATTATGGCAGAGGTAACAATGAAAATAACAGCAAGGAGCCTTGGAATGGCACCCTCAAATGCTGGACATTTCAAATAGTCAACAGAAGGCCTTCCCTTCCAAAGACCCTAGTCCATAAAGGCAGCCTTTCAAAATTAAAGGCTGCACTTTTCAAGCTCCTAAACCCTAAGGTTAGGGGCAGACATTACACATGAACCAGTTTAAGTTAAAGATCAGATACTGGTTTAAACCTGTAACAAAACAGATGTTCAGTACACATAAACCAGTTTGAAAATGGCTGAAACCAGTTTGAGATAAACCTGGTTAAATGTAGTATCAGACTTAACTGATTTGGCTCAAACCAGTTTATGCAATGTCTGTCCCAGACCCCTTGCTGGTTTAAGATAAGCCAGACACCCCCAGCATCTCAACATGCTCTTTGCGCTGGGCTGTATGGGGCTCTCTGCCCCACAGCAGGACTGGCCCCTCCCCTCTGCTCCCTGGCCAGAGCTTCAACAGAATCTTGCAGGCACAGAACATCTGCCTGGTTTCTCCCAGCTAAGAAGGGATTATTCCCCCCTCCCCTCTGCCTTATGCAAACACCTCAGCATTAGCTAGCAGACTACATGCTGGCTACAGTCCATGCTGCAGGAAACAAAAGGTAGACAGGCTTTTTGGACCTAACCAACAGGTAGCTTAATGTCCTTCTTTACAAAAGCTGTTTAAGAAGAGCTCCATTAGTTTAAGTGATCAGAAACTAGTTTAAACCAGTAACAGAACAGATGATCAGTGCAGATAAACCAGTTTAAAAATGGCTGAAATTGGTGTGAGATAAACCTGGTTGAATGTGGTATCAGAGTTAACTGATTTGGCTCAAACTGGTTTATGCAATGTCTGTCCCAGACCCCTTGCTGGTTTAGGATAAACCAGATACCCCTTGCATCCCAGCATGCTCTCTGGTCCACATTAGGGCTGGCCCCTCCCCTCTGCATCTGCCTGGCTTCTCTGTGCTCACTAGGGATTATTCCTCCTTTCCCCTCTGCTTTAACAGATACCTCTGGATTAACTAGCAGACCACATGCTAGCTACAATCCGTGCTGTGGGAGAGATAGGTAGGCAGGTTTTTTGGAGCTAATCAACAGGTAGCTTAATGTCCTTTCTTGGAAAGTTTGAGAAGAGCTATTTGCACCCCTCCCTCCCCCTCACCACTCTCTACTAAGCAAAAATTCACCCCTTCCCTCTGCCTTTGCTGAGGTATCTATGTATTATCCAGCAGACCACATGCTGGGTCTGTGCTGAATCAACAGATAGCTGGTAATGTCTCTTTGTTGTTTTCTGAATGAGGCAATAAACAATGAGATAACAGTGATAAACACTGTTATCAGCTCCACCCCACCCCCTGCCCAGCTTGCTTGCTTGTCAGTTTTCTGCGGACAGTATACAGAAGCAGAGTGGGAGACTGAAAAGCTCTGTATCATCAACAGATGCATGCACTGCACCTCCCTCCCCCATTGCCTCAGAATGCCAGCTCAGGGTTGCAGGCTGACAACACTCCTGTCCCTTGAGCAGCAAGCGGCAAAAAGCCTGGGACTGCATTCAGGGTGGGGGTTTACACCCCTCCCTAATCAGAGCCCTGCTGGGGCCTGGCCATCCCCCGCTCAGTTGAGCTCTATGGAAGGGCAGGGAGGGCTGCTCTAGCACCCCTCAGCTTCCAGACAGAGCCACTCCAGGCATGTTCCTGAATTGCCTCAGTCCAGAGGGATTTTCTGTAAGGTTGGAAACTGGTTCATCGTAGCCACGTTGAACTAACCTGCAAAAGTTGAATCAATTCAGGCTCGGGCTTTTTTAATGTCTGTCCCCAGCCTAAATGTAGGTCAAAGTGAGGAATGCAACCTCCAAATTATGGATACCACTAAAGTAAAAGTTCAAGCCCTTTTCTCTGAAAAGGGCCAGGCTATTTATGTATTCAGAATGACATCTGCCTGTTTGAGGGGCAGAATTAAGTTTTTGCTTGTTAGCCCCAAATCAACTAGCAGAGAGCCGAGTTCTGTTTTATCCTATGTATTGGCAGTGTTGTGTTAAATTCTAATGAGTTACACCTGTGGAAACCCATAGGAAGCACTTGGGCTTGCACAGGTGTCACACAGAAAACAATTCCGTTTTAAAAAGCTTTACTGTCGATGGCTCAGGAGGAGGAAAAACTCAGCTTGTCTTTCAGAACTGAGGCAGAAATCAGAGGGCCAGCAGTTAAGGGGAAAAAAAAGTGTCCCTGAAATGTTTATCTTTGTTAGTCAGTGTCCACATTTTTAGCTAATGCAGTGTCAGCTATTTACAAAAATCCAATATAACCTGAGGGAACGTGCCTTGCCAGTCATATTTTGTTTGAATTAGATGATTTAAAGTAAGTTTTCAAAATAAGGTGCTCTTTACAAAACTCACTCTCAATTTCTTATATCGAATCATCTTGGCAGTGCGGCATTTGTCCACATCTGCATCAATGGAGACAGTGTTCATAACATTAAAAAGGGCTCAGGGAATTGGAAATGCAGTATACAAAGAGCTCTTCAACTCTAAGTTGCTAGTTTACACCCAGCCCATGTTAGCAGCAGCCAGAATTTATGATAAATAACATCAAAGCAAAGTTGAAGCTGAGGGCTCCAAACCAGGGTTGAAACATGTGGAAGCAGCTGGGGAAAGGGACTCAAAACTGCCCTGACGAGCATGGGACCTATGGCCCAGCCACTGCATAGCAGGGATCACTCTGGCACTTGTCTATCTCTAAATTCTACTGCTGCTACCTACTTTGCCCTCAGTAATGTGATTGCAGGCCGGGAAAGACTGCCCAATTGCACTGATGTAGTCACCTTAGCTGCATAGCTATATGCAGGCTGGTCTATTGAGTCTGCTCCATGGTCTAATTAGAACATTCCAGCATCGCTTCACTGTCACGTGTATTAAGCCCTCCTGCATTTTAAAATAGCCGTGGAGGTTAACTAAAGCCCACTGAATGAGCTTTAGTTGAAACACCCCCGCCCCATAGCCATTTTAAAATGTGGGGGGCTTAATACATGTGATGGTGAGCTGTTTTAATTAGAGAGGCAGTTGGAAAGGCACTTTAATTAAAATGACTCCTTCTCACCACCAAGCATGTGTATTGGCACCAGTGTGCAAATGAGCTAGAGAGACACGTTAAGATTCTGTACTGGAGTAGTGTCATCCAATTTAGTGTAGAATTACCTCTGAATGAGCCAGGAGTAAAACTCTACTGGTATGAATTAAACCACAACATGTCTATTCCACCTATGGCTAGTTCCAAGGTAGGCATTGGCCAAACAGGCAGTTATATGGTACCTGGTGCCTAGTGGTGAGGCACTGTAATACCTCCCTACCACATGCAGATACCCCATGATATCTGCATGTCTATGCACCCTGAATCCTGTTGTAATTTCTATCAGTGGACCAAACCAATGCAAGTTACACCAGTGTAAATGTATCATCACTCCAATACCTACTGCTGCCTTTTCTTGGCTGCATACAAAAATATCATTTGTGCATAGCTGTGTCACTACTGACCTAACCCAACCACAAAAATTTGCAGGCCTGCCCAGGCCCCAAGCAGTAGGTCTTTAGATCAGCCACAAAGAGGCTGAAGAGATCTGGAAGATAAGAGGAGGCTAACAGATTTAGCCCAGGGAGAACATGCTCACTATAGGGCAAAGTGCAAACATTTGCACAAGAGAATGAGCTCTCCCCAAAGCACTTTTTGCACATCATCCCTAAATGCTCAGGGGTATCTCTGCATGTTTTCCCAACATCTGCACTGTGGGAGGGGGTGGGAATGGGTATCTGGGTGGAAGATGTAAGGGCTGTCAATCCAGAATTAAATGCAAATGGAAAAGGTAACTAAAAGAAAGGTTCTTTCACCTGATGCCACTAAGCATTTTTGGTTGCAGGCAAGTTATAGGTGATGAGCAAAGAGTGATTTAGAAAAGGAGCCTGTAATAGCGTGCATATGCCATATCTTTCAAAAGAAAAAGCCTTTCCTTCTTATGACAGCAATGCTGTGCGAGTGTCACATGCCTCCTTATTTTTGATCATACCTGTTGACATTTATATGACTAGAAAGGACTGCCTGAACAGTTCAGGAACAGAAGAGTTTCTCAAAGCTGATAGAAGCCAATTAGATACTGGGGAAATAGGTGGCTGGGCAAGAGAGTAGCATATCAAAATATGCAGTATATTAGAGGGACAGAGTTGTGTTTGAAGGCAGATCCACAGCAGTCAGAAACACCAGAGGAATAGCTCCACCAGAAGTGATTTAACATACCAGCACAGAACACTGGAAGTTTATTCAGGAGCAAGATGACTATAAACTCTTCCATGCTGGACAGACGAGGCAATCCTTCTGTATAAGAATGAGTGAACACTGATCTGAAGTCAGTTCCAGAAAGACGCACAAGACTGTGACAGAACACTTCAGCCTCCCTGGAAATGCTGGTGCAGGCTACCAGGGTACTTGTTTTTGGGCAGCCAAATTTTAAAAATGACCTTAAATTCAAAGCTGCCAAATAAGGAATCATCCACAGACTGGATTGTGTTAAGGATGGTCAAAATCAGGGGTGGGCAATTATTTTAGTTGGAGGGTCACTTAATGAGTTTTGGTGAGCTCTGAGGCGGAGGGAGGGCTGCCATCTTGGAACCAGAAAAAAAACCAAATCGTACACTAAAAGTCAAACATCTACTATAACATATTTTAATTTTATTTCAAGAAATATTTTTGTCTTGATTTGTGTTTGCATAGTGTATATAGAGATGATTGCATAATAGCTCAAAATAAAGTCTTACCTTTGTATATTATGTGTGGGGTGGGGTTGGGGAGGTGAGGATGTGTATGCTGGGGTGTCAGGTGTGGGTGGGAGTTTGTGAGGGGGTGTGGCTGTGTATGGGGGGTGTAGGGTATGTTGCAAGGTTTAGGTGCCACATGCAGTTCCCAGAACTAGCTGGAGCCTCATACCACCTGGCAGCTGCACATGCACAGACCATGAGCACCCTAAGGGTCCACCACCTGCTGCTGCCACTGCCAGTGGGGGTCCCCATGCCCCTCCACCCTCTTTCACACCCCACACACCCCACACATCCACATCCTGCCCACCTGAGCTTCACGCTCCTCCCACCCCACTAGGTGTGGGCTTCAAGCTCCATGCTCCCGCCAGCCCCACACTGTACTCCTGCCCAGCTGCAGCTCCCCTCCTCACTGCTGCTTCCCTACCTGCTGCCCAGAGTGAACACCGCAACAGGGACATGAGGAGAAGCTGCTGGAGGCTGGGGAAGCCAAACTGGTCTCCCAGTGACAGCAGCAGCCCCGCCTGAAACCTATGCATGCTGGACTGGCCAGGGCTCTCCTGTGCATGAGGGTGGGAGTGTGGCACGTGGGCTGGGCAGGGTACAATTAATTGGTGGTTGGCTGCAGGCCAGATGGAATCATCTGATGGATCCGATCTGACCTGCAGGCCATATTTTGCCCTCACTGGTCTAAACAAAGATTGTGGATTCTTACCCTATTACCTGGATTTGCTTTTGTGATCCCTTTGTCTCAGAGTTTATTGCTCATTTGCCCCTCCCAGCACTGTTTCCCCTTCTGCATCCCAGGTTTGTTCTCTGTCTTTCATATGCAAATCACACTCTCCTTTTGATACAGTGCTCTGTGCATGTCCTTTCCCAGCATCTGGAGAAGCAAGCTCAGGCTTGTGAAAGCTTATGCTATACATCCCTGATTTAGTTAGTCCATAAGGTTCAAATCTACTCTGCCTTTTGTAAAATTCTTGCCATCATCTATAATCTTCCTGAAGTGTTCCAGTTTCTCCTCATTTACTTTGGCATAAATCATTTGAAGTCAATGTATTACACTAGAGTAAATCTAACTTGTGCGGCTGTAAACCACCATACTAAGGATTATTTTCCTTGATGGCATGCAATGCATAGCTTTGCAGTCAAAAGCTGTTTCTGCCTCCAGTAGTAACTACAGGCAATGACAAACTTTACTGTATTATGAATTAACTTAAAATGTTTGCGATGGATAGAACTGTATACCTACCAGGATTTATGGCTAGGGTTTGTATTACAAGAGTGGATTCTGTTTTCTTTAGAGCTGGTCTTTTGCAGAGGGAGAAAGGGTTTACTGAGATGTAGCTACAGAATTTCACAGAGAAGTAGGCAATTTAACAAAAACAACTAGCTGTGGCATATACATTTACATAGGCCCAAGTCTGCAAGGCTTGGTTCAAGCTGTATTTCTTTTGCCTGTAATACTGTCCTTCCTTTTCCTTATTTCTGGGTAAGAGCAATAGACAGAGATACTGGCTGGCTCAGACACATGGATCAAAGCCTGGTTGTTAACAGGAGCAGGCTGCAAAGATCATGAGTCATACTGTGTATGAAATAAAACAATTAAGCATCTGGAGTGGATTTTAAAAACATAAGCAGTGAATATTAAGATCTATGGTAATTAAGTTACTTCAAGAAGAGGAGAGATGGACTCTTCTCTATTATACTTGTGAGACCAGTTCAGACCTTTTTTCTCCTACATAATTTCACTTTCCAAAACTCTCCAGCAGGATAACAAGCAGCAATGCTATAAACCCAGTGAAAATACACATTAGAAGCACAGTTTCATCAGGACAAACACAGTGTTTTTTCAACACATCAATGATTCTGGAGGCAGGACACTACTACAGAGCAACTTTACAGAGATGATTAGTCCTTGGGTTGATATGGAATATACCACACACCTATTTGGTACTCCTAATGCTCTCAATTGAACTTATTCACAACCCAAATAATAAAATTAGGTTGGTTTTCATCTAAGAATATAGCCTATCTAAAATTTCCCTGCTACAGTGATTTATAGGTGACATTAGACCTAATATCTGCATGCCAGCTCAAGATTAATTTCATGGTTTTGTTCAATAAAAACTTACTACTGCTATTAGGAAAAAAAAATGTTTGGAAACTCTCAACCAGACACTGGGATAGCATCCTCTGTAGGCACCTTGTGCACTTCTGTACATCTAGTACCTGTGACACATGCATTCATCCACTTATACTGGGTCACACTCAAGCATCTGGATTTTTCTCAGACAAACTTGAAAAAAAAAAGCAGCATTTACTTCATGCTACCCTTCATGATTGTTAGCTATGTACTTACACTGCTTCCCATCATACTTGAGTATTTCCAAGTCACTGATGAATCTTAATCCTTAGACCACCTTTGTGAGGTAGGGATTAGTTATCCCAATTTTACAAATGAGAAACTGAGGCTAAATAACAAAGGTTAAAATAAGCCTTTGGCAGACAAGGTTCCTTGGGTGAATTTGATATCTTTTATTATATTTTATTAGACCAAAATAAGCTTTTGCAGACATGAAAACATGAACCCAGCCAGAAGGATAGAGCACTAGTCCTGGACAAGACAACCCTTCCAACCTTTATATTTGCATCACTGTTGGATATCCTATGGTTGAGCTGATAATATCAAAGACCCCCATGCCACCATTATCTGTTTCCTTTCACAAGTGAAGATGCTAGTTTGATCTGTCACTATATTGTCAGGCAGGGGTTGGAAGTGCTTTGCATGGCTGTATTATTTTCAGTTTTTGTCAGGGTGTAAGATGCACATGCTCTGGGTTTCTCACTGCCATCTGGCAATCTATATGAGATCACAGCTTCTGTTCCCATGAGAGAGGCATCATGAGTCAAGGTCACAGATATAACAGAATGGGAACACACAAACTCTTGTTTAGCTACACTACATATTATTTGGCATTTCTCTGACCCAAATTTACCTTTCTGTAACAATGCATTCAGGGACTTTGCTACAGTAGATAAGCATGAAACAAATTTTCAACAGTTGTCTACCAAGACCCAGAAAGCCTGCATCTCAGGGATATTGGTAGGACCCAGTGCCAGATTAATCACTTCTGTGTTTTCTCACTTGGATGAATTCCTTTAGCATGAACACTGAACATTTCCTCATCTATCACTTTATTCACATACCTCAACATCTGCTTACTTGGTGGTTCCCAAGTAAAACAATGACATTCCTGTGGCAGTATATACAGTAACTAATATAAGGTCTACATTATACACTTACCCTGCACCATGGCAGCATCTTCAAGCTTGCCACAGTGGTCCAGGTAGCCTGTCTCCTACACTGGACAGAACCTAACTGCAGCTACCCAACACCACAATAGCAGGCTAATTAGCTTGCAGGAAGTCCAGCACAGAAGTAGTTCGATGAAGTACCATCGATGAGGAAGTCCAGCACTAGGTAAACTGCTCCAGTGCCACCTTCTTCAAGCTGTCTTTGAAAATAGAGATCTTCGGAAGTAGATGAAGGTCCTGGTTTATAAGGCTGTCATGCTGACCACCCTCCTCTACTGCAGTGAAACTTGGACCCTCTACCAATGCCACATTAAGACCCTCGAGATGCTTTCACCAGCAGTGCTTGCGTCAAATCCTGGGGATCAAATGGAAGGATCGCCAGACCAGCACAAGCGTCCTCCATGAAGCTGTGTCTGCCAGCATCGAAGCCTTGCTCTTGCAAAATCAACTCCAATGGGCAGGCCACTGAGTCTGGATGTCTGAGAACTGCCTCCCTCACCAGATTCTCTTCTCCCAGCTCTCAGTTGAACACTCAAAGGGCAACCAAAGGAAAGGTCACCCTCAAGCACGGAGGCATTGACACGAATGGCTGGGAGGACCAAGCTGCTAACTGTTCAGCATGGCACCATCTGGTCCACCAAGGCACGTGCCACTTAGAAGCCCAGTGACTCAATACTGAGGTGGAACAGCAGTGGCGGAGGAAGGAGAAGGAGACCAACCCAGGGCAGTGAATCCCACTCCCCTGTGCAACATGCCCCCATTGCCAAAGAATGTGTGCATCCAGAATTGGGCTTCTCAGTCACCTGAGGACCCATCAAGCCTGACGGATGTCATCCTCGACTTCAAGGGACCATCAATGATGACACATTCCATAAAGTTTTACAGACTCTTTCCAAAAAATATGGAAGTCATCCATGAACTTGATAGCTTGCAAAGTAATCAGTGAAGATCAGATTTAAGCATTCTTATTTGCACTGAACACAACTTTTCACCACAATATTCCTACTGAATAAATAGAAGTAAAATGCTATTCAGTGTGAGTTAGCATATCCCAATCTGGACTTGACATGACACTAGTCAAGAAAGCATCAGACCACCAGGGCTAAGTACAGTCAGTCAAAAAGCCAGAGGATGAATCAATTCAATCTTTGCAGTTTAGTTTAAGCTGTGCTGATTGAACCAATATACAATTTAATAAATATTCACTTTTGATTTAAAAATTGCAGCCACATGCCTGCAGTGGCCCAGACCAGAAGCCAAGAGGTGCTAGACCACACCTCCCTGCTCAACTGGAGCAGACAGCTTGGGCCAAGGCTAACCCACTCACTTTGTGAGGTGGGGGGTCGTGGGGGAGGTGCAAAGCATCCTGGAATACTGGGGGACTGTGAGTTAACTTGAATTCGAAGGGGATCTGGGACAGAAGTTCAACAAAGTGAACTAAACAGTTAAGTCTGATACTACATCCATCCAGGTTTATTTTAAACCAGTTTTGTCCATTATGAAAGTAGTTTATGTGCACTGAACTTCTGTTGTGTTACAGACTTTAACCAGTTTCCAATCACTTACACTGGTTTATGTGTAATTTCTGTCCCTAGCCTAAAGACTTAGTTGTGCACTTAATTATCAAGGACAAATACAGGAAGTGTTCTCTTTCAGAAAGCAAATCTTAATCCCTCCTTCCCCATCTGCCACAATTTCTTTTACATGTCCCCAACATGGCGTCCCACACAAATTTCATGAAACAGGAGTTCTACCAGGAATATCTGTTCCCTAAAGAGTGAAAAAGAAACAAGTGGAGATGTATCCAGCTGGTTCTACTAGCCGCCTGTTTTGTTGCATTGAGCATGATGAATATTTCTTGTTCCTCCTTGCAAACAGAAATTCAGTGCACCTAAATGATTGTTATAGAATAGCAGAATAGTGAAATCTTTCTGTGCTGTGTGCACTGCATTCAAAATTATTCATGACATCCAGGGTTCTTGCCTAAGACAAATTTTCCTCTTAGTAATTTTCTACAAAACTCTGTGCGGCTAATTCCATAAAGAAAATTGATCTGTCAGCATTACTTCTAATGTAATGCCACGCTCAGATGTGGAAGCCAAGCCTTTTTAGACATGCTATAATTTCAAACAACTTTTTGCCTAAACATTGTCAATAGACATTGAAGCTATTGCTATAGCTTTCAGCTGAGACATTTTCTTAGGTGGATAAACATGGTTAATACCTTAATGGGTACCACCAAATTGAAACTAGCAATTTTTAATCCCTGTGGATACAAGCCTGGACCTATAGCAGGGTGAAGATCTTCAGTTCACCTGGTGATAGGAACACGACTTTTCTTGCAGTCTTTATTACTGTTTGCTTATAGAATGCTTCGAAGATAGACTGAGTCTCTCTGTAGCTTCTTCAAAGCAAAACTCACCCTCAGAACTGAAAACATTTCCTCGCTATATTTGTTTTCTTTCAGAGGCTGGTCCAAAACACCATCTATAAAATTCTCATTGGCAAAATGATGTCTGAAGTATAAGCAGAGATACAGCTGGAATCATAGAATAAAATCCCTAAATTGAAACACTCTTGAACTACAAAGGTGCTCTAAATTGTACCTCAGACCCAGATTTTCTTCTTGGAAATTCACATGCACCACATGTCAAAACTTGGGAGTTTCTATGACATGGAGCCCCAGCAGACATCTGCACATTTATTATCTGAAACTACATATCTGAGCAGGGCTATCAGTCACCCTCAGTAGTGATACTGCTCTCCTTTCTAAGCATGTTTAATTCATATGTTGCAATGTTATTCACATAACTCACCATCCAAACAGGGGATCACTTCTGCTGTAAGCTAAAGGGTTATAGTTAAAGTCAGGAATCTAAGCTAGAAAGACAGAGAGAAAGAGAAAGAGAGAGAGGGAAGGAGAGAGAACGCACGTGTGTGTGAATGGCAGTGCATATTTTCATACTGATTTGGGTTTGGTCTCATATATCATCCAAGATGCTGAAGCTGGAAAAGCTCCCTGAAGCCAAAACTGTAAGAAGAATTTATATAGAGCCTCAAGTATAATAGCGTTTGTTTTCCTGTTATTTCTCTTGGAAAAAAACATATATATATATATATATATATATATATGTTAACTGGAGGTCACTCAATGAGTTTTGGTGAGCTGTCGGGGGGGAGGGGTGCCATCTTGGATCCAGAAAAAAACATATATGGAAAAATCTCTATTAATCCAGTTTAATGCCCTTTCCCTGCAGAATTCAGTTTTGTTTAAGTCTGTCCTCAGTTAGACCCAGGGCAGAAACCAACCTTTTACCTTACAAGGATGGGTCTGTGGGCTATAGCTGTTCATCATTAGAGCACATACCAGGAGCATGTTGGTGGGGTTTCAGCCACTGTGTTGAAGGGCTATGGTAGGTTAACTTGTGTGATACAAGGTCCGAGGAGTGAGCAAGACAGGTAAGCCTAAATAGAGGAAGAAGCAGGGTTTATCATGTAACAGCATTTCAGTGTTCCACAAACATTATCTAAGAAATCCACACAAAATGTTTCTGAGGTTAGCACCATTATTCATCCCCATTTTGAGTTAGTAAAACTGAGTTCATAGGGAGAGGAAAGGGCTAAGGCCTTTCATACTTTCTAAGGGAGTTAGGTGCTCAACTTCCACTGATCCCCAATGGGAGATGAGCACCCATAGCATATAAAGAAATGAATAGTATCGTTTGAAATAGTTTGCAAGCTGTTTCATGGTCTTCACTAGTTGTTGATGTTTCAGAGGGCAGCAGAGCCCTGCCAAACCAGCTATATAGCTGCGTAGCTAGTCCTTCCACATTGTATTTAGTTAATAAACAGGAACATTTAGATTCTCGTACATCTGTGCAGATGCAAAAAACCACAACAAACACTTACTCCTTTATAGACTAACTTTTGAAAATCACATCCCAGCATGGCCAGTTCTAACAACTCTGTCCCTAGTGATACTCGGTGTTTCTCTTAAATGCCCAGCTTCTGGATTTCAAAGGACTGGGGAGAATCTCAGCCTCCATTTTAAACAATAAGTCATTAGCCTTGGGGTTGTGGAAGAACATTTGAACAACCGAAACCAGTGGATTTTACAGGTTCAAAAACAAGGAAGCAAAGGGAAAAAACGTCTAAAATCATTATTTTTTAGTGTGTTTTTTTTTAGCTAAAAGCATGATTTTGAGGATCTGAATCATGATTTTTCAATAGTTGACTTGGTGATGCTCCCATTGTGCTGGGCTGGGCCAGGCCAGGGGGGTGTATCTCCTCTTCCTACCCCCCCACCTCCCAGAGAGGCCGGCAGCTGGTGAGGGGGCAGGGCTGGAGAGAGATTACCTGCTGGCTCCCCCACTCTCTGAGGCTGACAGCAGAGGGTAGGGGTGTATGTCCAACAGTAAATCAGACATGGGCTGCCAATCGGCTGGGATCAGCAGATTTTAGCAGTGTCCGGCATAACGGGAGGTACATGTGAGCACCCCCAGGCTCCTAGCCTGGGCCAGTGCAGGCTTCTGCCTGCTTCGGCCACCAAAATACTGAACATAAGTTCAGTTTGTTATTGGTCCAATCTATGCAGCCCTAGAAAACCTGCAAAGATTGAATTGATTCCACCTCGGGCTTTTTGAACTTCTGTACTTAGCTAACAGAGCAGTAACACAATGTGGTGCTACTGAGAAGGGAGGGAAAGGGAACGGAACAGGAAGCCTCTCTCTATTGGCCTATTAAAATTTAAAAGAAATTAATACAAAATGTGTAGAAACAGCTGCACCATGTCAGAGTCTGCTAAGGAAAAATGGAAATTGGATTTAGTGGTGTTGACTGTCAACACTATTTTAAAAAAAATTGCCAGCAAGAACTAACATCTGCAAAAGTGTTTGTTCTCCACAGTGATAAATTACCCATCAGTCTCCCTGTGATGTTTTCTGCTATGGTGCAGGCTTGTTATCCTCACATATTTTACTCACCACTTTGGGGCGAGAGGGAAAAAAAAAATCAATGCATATGCATCTTTGAATAAATTCAAATCTAAAGCAGAAGAGAGAAATTTGTATTAGCCATATTCTGTCTCTCAAGAAATTTACCTGCTACTTTCATGGATACAAGTTTATGTGACAGACAAAGAGCCATTAATTTTGGAGTCCAGTGCCAATTAAAGTTGCAGTGCTGGTAGCTATAAAACTACAGATCTAAGCATTAATTTGATCTGCTTACTGATATGAAACCCATTTTTGCTTAACTGTGAGCACAGAAATATTGATTTCGTGTCCATGAGTTATGTTTGCACTGTGAAACCTGAAGTCATAGTCTTCAGCATGAAACAAATTAAGATGTTAATAGTAAAAATAGCTCTTCTAAAAAACCTAAGACTTAAAAAAAAAAAAAAAGTAGGGAGCCTATATCCATAATGAGATTTTTGTGTTTCCTATCTACCATATCAAAAATGTTGGAGACCACAAAGTCTCAAAAACATTTTCCTTCTTGCAAGATTCAGGATATGTATATAGAAAAATAGAGGAATTAAAAAAAAAAGCACTTAGTGGTTTTAAATTTAGTTCTGAGCAGAGCTAGTGTAACCAGCCAGGCAGCACAGGAGGCTGCCTAGGGGAGCAAATAGAAGGCAGCCGCAAAAACAATGTGCACACACCTCACACCTGCTCAATAGGGACCCACCTCAAGAGTCTAGGAATGCAGAAAGAAGCAGGGTTCTGTCTGGTGCCCACCCTTGCCAGGTCCCAGGTACATTACAAGGGAGGACAACAAAGGGCAGCAAAAAATCTTTGTGCCATTCCTGATTCCAAGTAGCAGTGACTTGTAATAGAGACAACTTGGCCTTGCTCTAATAGTGAAGGCCTAACAGTGAAGGACAAGAGTAAAAACAGGAATAAACAATGATCAAAATATTCGGTGGTTCAGCCTGAAAAAACATCCCAAAGGTTGGATCCTCCTCTACCCATTTTCAGGCGAGAAATGAGTTGCAGATAGAAAAGACAGATCAAGTTTTCATTGGTTATGCTCCGACAAAAGAACTAGAAATAGAATAAACCTGTCGAACTGGATGACTCACAGGATTAGTACAGAACAGAGATACTCAAGCTGCAGCTTCAAATCCACAAGTGGCTCTTCCATGTATCAAAGAAAATGTTATCATTTTTTTTATTGCATGAATTGGGGATGTTTTTCCTGCAATCATGAATAATGCATCACATCCTCACTTGGACCGGGCAAATGTTGACTAATGTATAATAGGTTTTGTCTTTGAACTGAATTGTGTTTATGACAATTCATCTAGGAGGTATACATGTTGTTGTGATTCTTTCATCAACACTAACTGCTCAGGTGATTCCTGAGCCAGTCAGGCCTGCATGACAGTGACTAGCTCAGAGACTGCTACAGAGTTACCAGGCTTTTTACCCCCAGTGTCACTGATTCAAATCCAGGCAAAGTCAAACAGGCTGAACAATGTTACACCCTGTCAGCTCTTCAATAACTTACTGCAGGGCCCAGATTCTCAACCTTCTTAGACTCAAGGGCTAGGGACAGACATTCAAAAAGCCCGAGCCTGAATTGATTCAGTCTTTGCAGGTTAGTCTAACCTGCAGAGAGTGAACTGGTTTGCAAGTAATAGAAATTTGGCACATGCCTGCAGTGGCTCAAACCAGAAGCCCGGGGGTGCTAGAGCAGCCCTCCCATCCACAGAGAAGCTGAGCTGAGGAGGGGGAGTGTGGCCAGGCCCTGGCAGGCCAATCCCAGTGGCTCCCTGACAGCCAGGAGCAATCTGGGCACACAGGGCTGCCCGGCCCCAGAGGGGAACTCTTCCCCCTCCTCCCTCTCCCCCACCGCCGCGGGGTTGGGAGGGGGACCCTGTTCGGTGCTGGGGGGCTCTCCTCCCTCCTCCTCTCCCCCTGCAGTGGGGTGGGAAGGGGGGCTCTGTGAAGCTGAGTATGCAGCCCCCACTGCCTGGCAGCAGCAGGCAGGGAGGTCAGGGTACCCATGCCTGGCGCAGGCATGGCTCTGGACAGCACTGCACAGGGGGAGGGAATGGAGCCTGCCTTATCCCCGTGGCTCTGCTCCCTGAGCCTGAGCCTGCAGTGGGGGAAGTCCTATACTGGAGCCAGCTGCTTCCCCTACTCCTCACTATGCAGGTCCCGTACTCTGCTGGGAGTGGAGGGGTTCCCGCCCCCTGCCTACCTGCAGAGTAGAGCACGGGGTAAATGGATATTCTCATGCCCATCCTGTCTGAACTCTGGTAAGTCCAATGACTTCCTGTGGCAATATGTTCCATTTTCTAGTTGCAAGCAGTACAAAGAAATGTTCCCTTTAATTTCTTTGGAGTTTTCCATTACATGTCTTCTTGTGTGTAAGTTAATAACACAGGGAGCATGAATGTTCCCAATCCACCTTTGACTGCAAGGCTTGGATGCTTGAAAAAATATTTAGCCTTGGTGCTGCATATGAAAACTGTGAAAGCTTGGACAGTATACTTTGCACAAAAATGCAAGGCAATGGCTGCTGCAAGGCTGGATTGTGGTAACAACACTGCCAGAAGAAAATCAAATTCCGCTAATGGCTTGCAGCCCATTAGGTGTCGGGACAGTGGAGTGCTTGCAGTACCCAAAATCAGACCCATGCCATAAAATAATAAAAGTGATGGTTAAAACTGTTAACAGAGACCTGACACACTTATCACATGTGTATTTCCAAGCTAAGAAAGCCAAAGAAAAGACTGAGCCAATGAAGGCAAGGTAACTACATATGCGTTTCAGTTAAGCTAGCAACTAAAGACGACAAAAGACTAAATATACATTTCAGGCAAAACCTGTAAAAGGTGCGCTGAATACAGGAAAGATGCCCTGTACATGACAAATGCATCCTGCTCACATTTCTCAAAACAGGCATCCAATTTCTAAGGTGTTACAAATGTCTCAATCATTCAATGTATGTCTGGAGTTTTGTAAATAGATCATCACCGGTACAAGCTATTGCAAATTTTCCCCATTGATAAACAAATACCCCAAAAGAGGTCCAGTAACCAATGCCTCTAAGCATCCTGTTTGACTGTTTGAGGACCATCACCTGTAATTGACCTATAATAGTCAGGGCTGTGTCTTCACACCTAGACGAATCCAAAAACAGGAGCCAGGCAATTTAACATTTGTAATATGATGGCCACCCCTTTCCTCCCTTTTTTGTTCTGACTATAATCGGCCAGCTATCAAAGAAAAATGCCTTGAAGTTATACAATTAAACAGTATAAAGCAAGACAGAACTTCCAGCAAGATGTATGCTGTCCAGGGAAGACCAAGAAGCCATCCTGCCACCCAGCTGATAAGCAAAGGATCCACGCAGTGAGGCTGTATATGAACTGTTTCCTGGAGTGTCTGCATTGGGTAAAGATCTCTTTGCAGCTAAGATAATGCAAGAACTAATAGATCATTTCATATTGGGAAAGAGGCTTTTTTCTGTCATTTAGTTTTGCAACTTGTTGGTAGTTAGAAAAGCAAGCCTTTCTGATATTCATCAACTGAGTGTTGTGTCAATTTTCAAAACACTAGATTTAAAAACCCATTTCTAAGTACAACATTGGAAGCCCAGTGGTAGAACCCTTACTCGCTTTGCCTAGGTGCTTTTTCATACGACTGCTCCCACAAGTAGGTGTGTGCCCAAGAAAGTTGAACAAATACTTTAAATAGGCAATGTGCAAATAGAACATAAGGGGCAGGATGTAAGGAAAAATGTGAACAGTGAACACTATATTAGGTAAGTATCTAAATGCAAGTTGAGTTCTTTTGCATTCTCTGCCCTTACACCACAAATTCCTCAGTGTGTCTCTAGGCAGACAAGGTTCCTTGGGTGAATTTGATATCTTTTATTAGACCAACCCAAATGGTTGGAGAATAGTTATTAAGCAAGCTTTCGGGTTCAAAAACCCTCTGTCAGGCTAAGGAAGCTTCAGCAGTTGGTGTGTGCTCTCTGCTACTAACTGATTCCTCCCTTTCTATTTCTAAGACAAGCAGGCACAGTAAAACATAGAAATTCATTTGTGGCATTGCCCTTAAGTATAAGCCCCCCCCGCCTCTTAAAAGCCTCCATAAATGTGCAGTGATTTTATCCTCTGAGATTCACAGAAAATATGGAGGTTTATAAATGTTTATGACCAAGAAATGGTGGCAAGACATTTGCCCCTCTGATTACCGAGCACAAAATGGCCTTAATTAATCTCAGAAAATGAGTCATTCTCTGGCACAAGCTGAGATCTTCTGGAATGATTTGATACATGACAAATATTGAAAGAGAAACATTCCATTTTCATCCAGGTAAAAATAAGCTCAGTTAAAAAAAAGCCACAAGTACCTAATTTGCCAGTTCATACAAACCCCAATTCATCATTTGATTTTATACATATTTTTGGATAACAATTTAATCCTTTTCAGTCTCTCCGTCATTATAACTGTTACTCACATGTTATTGCCTTCTCTCTGTCTCTTTATGGTGTATAAAATCATGCTGCCAAGTCCAATCATTTGACACCTCTAGCTGTAGCCATAAGCCAGACATTTTTCCAGCACTTTCCCAGAAAAAAGAAAACTATACAATGTCAGCACATCTCTGGTGAAGATTCTGATACAGCTGATAGAGGATTGGCAAAAGTTTGTATCACAACATTGTCCACTATGGCCTGAAAGATGTCAGAGACAGCAACATGCTGCACACTGCTATATAGTAAAAGCCTACTGAAACTGTATTTCTGAAGCTCACTTCTCCCATTAGGATGTTTCAATAACTCCTTCCCATGTACGTAACTCTGTTTCTCGGAAGTCATTCTGACCCCAAAAATCACCAAAAAAGGTATAAATACAAAGAAACAATGAGGACTTGATTTGCATACCCTTTCTGGGTGTGGACAGATGTAGCAGGGTAATCTGGGGTTAAATTTACAGGTCTTAGCTATATCATAACATAAAAGCATGCAGGTGTAACAGTTGATAGCACATGCACGCTGTTAAGTGACAAGTCTCTATCGCTCTTTAAAATGGTTCAAAGTGATATCTCTCCACAGGTTCTGACAAGTATGTTCCTGAATAACTCTGTATCAAAAAAAGAAAGAAGCCTATGTGCTCTTTTGCTTTTTTCCTCCTACAAATTAAAAAGACACTGAAATTATAAATCATTAGCAAAAAAGTGTAAAGGTGTTACATTAAATGTCTAATTTTAAGACCTTTGAAACCAGAGGTCAAATTTTACAGTAATCCAAAGGTCAGTGATTACTGACTGGACCACCACTACAGCACTTTCCAGAAATGGTTTAATGATGGTGCTGGCAATTTGTAGATTCAGTTTTTTCATAATGGTAGTTTCCACAATACATGCAGAAACAATTTACAGCACAGCTCCAGGGAGCGAGGCAGGAAAGACAAAAAAGTGAAGAGAAAATGGAGAAAGCCAAATATTACTTTCCAAGAGGTCTACAGATGGCAACAGGCAGACTCTGTCTTCTTATACAAGTTGTATTTTAGAGTCATCATAACAAAAACTCTCTGCTCCAAGGGACTTCCTTTTCTCCAACAGGAGACATAAAGAAGCAGCCATCTACCCTAAATAACCTGATAGGAGAAGGCATCAAGCCAGCAGAACCTGTTCCCATGCTTGTTTCCTTCAGCACAAGGACATGAGGACAGAGAGGGACACATCAAGGAGCAAGGAGGGACATGAAATGGGTTCCAGCTTGTTTATGGATCCTCAGAGACAATGCTTACGTAGTTTAGGTTAGGGCAATCCAACTAATCCATACTGTGAACCTGAGGCCAGAAACTGGCTTTTGAGCAACCCCACACTCCCTCCCAGCACTGATAAACCTGACAAATCCTTGATGCAGCAGGAAGTCTGCCCCACAAAATTTGGACTTCAAGAGGAATGGCTAAAAAAATTAAATGGACTTCAGAAATCTGCATTATAATGCTCAATTTGTGATCAAATGATGTGTCATATCATAGACCAAAAGTCCTCTCTTTTTAGAGGTTAAAATTGGTGCTGAAATAATCACTTAAAATCCAGTAATGAAAACTGAAGTAGGCAGTCTTAGCCTATATATATATTATGCATAGAAGTAAGGTAAAAACAAGTCATTTTTTGAATTTGTATAATAATAGGAGATTCAATACCAGTACTTAAAGTGTTACTATAATTGCATACCGAGGTGCTGACTTTGTTATAGAGAAGAATGAATAGTGCACAGGACTTGGATTCAAGAAATATGGGTTCAGCTCCCAGCTCTGTATGACTTTGGCAAGCCATTTTATTTCTATCTGCCTCTTTTCCATCTGGGCTAGGGACAGACATTACACATAAACGGTTTAAGTGATCAGAAACTGGTTTAAACCTGTAACAGAACATAAGTTCAGTGTGCATAAACAAGTTTCCAAATGGCTGAAACTGGTTTAAGATAAACCTGGTTAAATGTAGTGTCAGACTTAACTGATTTAGGTCGAACCAGTTTATGCAATGTCTGTCCCAGATCCCTTCTTGGTTTAAATTAAACCAGAGTTCCCCAGCATCCCAGATGCTTTGCAGCTCTGGGCTGTGCTGTCTGCTCCAGAGAGCAGAGCTGGCCCCATCCTTCTGTTCCCTAGCCAGAGCTCCAGCAGAGACTGCAGGCACAGCAGGGTCTGTCTGGCTCCCCACTGCCTCACCTGCCTTGCTGCTCATTGCTCAAGCAGGGATCCTGACCCACTCCCTCCCATCTCCCACAGCATGGACCCCAGCCCACAGACCCTAGGCATGTGACATGCTAGCTAATGCTGAGAGGTATGTCTCCAATTTCACTGGGACAGACAGACAGAACAGTGTCCACTTAGGGTGTTTTGGATCTAATCAACAGGTCAGCTAGTAATGTCCCTCCATTCCTTCCTTGGAAAAAGCTGTTTAAAAAGAGCTTGAACTAATGAGAGAGGCTTTTGTTTTCTTGATGGGCTGCTAAACACTGTGTTTTCAGCTCCCTGCTGCCTCCCTCACCTGTCAGGTTTTCAGACAGTATGAAGAAGCAGGGAGTGGGAGATTGAAAAGCTCAGTATCATCAACAGTTGCATGCCCTGCACACACACCCCTTGCCTCAGAGTGCTAGCCAGGGGCTGGAGGCTGGCAACACTCCCACCCCTTGAGCAGCAAGTGGGGAAAAGCCTGGGACTGTGTAGGCAGGATAGAGGTTTAAACCCCTCCCAAATCAGAGCATTCTGCCAGGACCTGGCCACCCCCCGCCCCTCAGCTCAGCACTATGGAAGGGAAGGGAGACACCCCCCGCACCCCCCTCCCCACACTTCTAGCCAGAGCCACTGCAGGTATGTGCTTGTATTTCTTCAGTCCAAGGGGAATGTCTGTGCACTTGCAAATCAGTTCAACCTAGGCAGGTTAGACTAACCTGCAAAGATTGAATCAATTCAGGCTCAGGCTTTTTGAATGTCTGTCCCTAGCCCTGGAAAGTGAGGACAATAATCTTTCCTGTCTCCCAGTCTTTGCAGGCCTTGTCTGTTTACCTCTATAAACTCTAGGGAAGAGATTGTTTCTTTACTGTGCATTCTTGACTGTGCCCTCTGCTGAGCCCTCTAGGTAGTACTGCAATAGAAACAACAATAGTTACCACAATAAAGGGGATGGAACAACCGGCAAAACTTAATGTTTGGTACTGATATATATTCAAAGTTGTGTAGAATTGAGAGCAATGTAAATTGATGAAGAACCTTGTGCCTCAGACCAGTGTGTTTCCATCCTGATTTGCAGGGACCACCTCTTGGGATAAAATAGTAATTCATTGTTCACGATGGATACAGTCTTCTGCTTCGTTGGCTAGGATGGCAATAAGGGTGCCAATTAGTGTCAATACTAGGATAATAACTGGCGACTTTGGAGGTAAAAACCTCTAACTCTCATTAGGACGCTCCCTGGGCCATAGAGTCCTAAGCCCCATAACGAGCCTGTTTTTAATATCATAGGGTATTAGAACAGATTGTCTGTAACTAATATTCCTCTCAAATTTAACAGCCAAAACAATACTTCACTCCTTAAGCATTTTAGCTGCAAACAAGGACATACTTCTTGCACAGAATTTTGAATGTCTTAAAACTTACACTACAGAAACTTTGTTTTTCAATGTGCGACAAAAATGGAGCTATCACAAACATGAACCTAAGCAGCCTCACTGATTTTCTCCCAATCAGTCCACCTTGAAAGATGTTCTGCATCAATAACATTGGCATTGAGTACATGATGGTTTAAAATATTGGCAGGTGTCCTTCACAGGGACTTAACAGCAACCATGGACCCAAGCCTAGTTGTAAATTGTGCATCATCCTGATTATAAGGGTACCAGCTACTGCAATCAGGAGATCCTACTATGTAGTTTAATAATTTAAAGCTGGGCTTGTTTCCATGATTGCAGTCAGTTTTTGTAAGTCTTCTCTTGGTGCCAAAAATTCATGTCAGGGGGGATATATCCTGGATCCAGAGCCATTTTCTCAGTGACATTTCTTAAAACATAATTTCACTTTTTACTGTAAACTTGACGCATGCAGCCAGCCACAATTAACCCTTTACAGCAGGGAACAGAGCTGTGTCACCTTCCTGCTCTCCTTCATTCATCAAGCAGACCTGATCCTTTTCTGTTTTATTTTCCCTTCCTATCTCTCCCTAACTCTCCCCTAGCTGCTAAGTGGGATGCCTCCCATCTGCTTAGACCTCCTCTGAATCATCTCTTGCCCCAACAAGGCAATTAATGAACTCTACCCATCACAATCAGGCAATGAGTCTCTTGTAC
>NW_005842329.1:851655-853605 GCF_000455745.1 Alligator sinensis | reverse complement strand
CTTTCCCTCTGCTGTGGAATGTTTCTTCAGCATAGAGTTTTTCTGAGGTCTGAACCAAGAAACTCCTACTTATCTTGGCTAGAGGCGAGGGATAAGGTCTACCAGCAAGACTAGACTGACCAAGGCCCCCTGGTTCATGATACAGCTATAGATAGGGATGAGACTAGTAATGAGCAAAAGACCTTTTTCCAGTGGGAACAGGCCTTTTCTCCCCTGTGGTACAGCACAACTGAGCAGCCCTTTCCCTCTACCAGGAAATAGCCTGTGTCTAGGTGATTTAGCAGGCCATTAGGACTGGCCAATATCCCATGTTAAGCTAACAATAATGTAAAGATTATTGACTTCAATAGCTCAAGGCTCAGTCTGCAGCTCTAGAGTTGTGTAAAGACCAAGGGGAGTTCTTAGGAGACTAACTAGCACGCTATCATAACAAGCCACAGGGTCAGTGATGTCAAGTCAAATTTACCTACTAATGTCACCATGCAGACACTGAAACATAGAATCACAATAACAAGGGACATTTATTTCAAGAATCTTTACAGCTCTGATGCATCCCATGTACCTGGCTCCCAAACTTAAGGATAAGTGAAAATCCAAATGCAGGATCTACAAAATTAATTAACATTCAGATTTGTGATAAGGTAAAGATCATGCGTTAAAAAAAGAAAATGAGAGGCAGATGCAGTATGGAATTGTGTAACCGTGATGTTTCTACATCAGGGGAGGAGTTTTAAAAGCTATGGGAGAACCAGAGCAGTTAAGGGGTACAAGCAGCCAGAAGTATTAGAAGAAATTCAGGCACCCTTTAGATGATGAATTGGGAAAAAAATTATAACAGGTGGACTGTAGCAGAGAGCAAGCAGGTATATATTCACCAGTATGGAATAGCCTTAGTGGGGCACTGTTTTGCCCAGTACTGTATATAAAATATATAGAGCCAAACTACACTTGCTAAACAGACACAGCTTAATTGAAATCAATGGAGTTCCTCTGTCAGACAGTAGCAGTGGATCTGAGGCACAGGAATGCTCTGATATTTGCAGACACGCTGCTGCTATGCCCAGAGCTCAGATGCTGCAGAAGCATTGCTTCGATTCTTATGGCCCAGCAGCAGCTGTCTTGGCTCCTCACAACCTCCTGGCTGCTGTACATTTTATTCCCGAGAGCAGACAAGAGGCAGGAGCAGGTGCACCACTGCCAGTTCTGGTGCTAGCACCAGAGGCAGAAGGCTTTGACAGGGCATGCATGCTGTCCTTTCCTTCCTAAGACAACCAGAGCGACTGGGTCATTTTCCCTCCCTCACTAATACAGATGGCACTGCTGTACTTGCTACGGGGATAATAGAATGGTTGAAAGACATGTCTTCCCTTTCATTTCCATTGCCCTTTCTGCATCATATGAACACAGATAAAGGGTGACATGCTGGCCGTTGCAATGTCACTGCTGCCTGTGTATATAACCATAATGCTTTTTTAAAGCAATGCTTTTAAGGATTACAAACAAAAAATCACTGAGTGACTGGCAGTCCCAGCATTCCTTAACTGCTACTTTAAGAACAGGAAACGTGCTCATCTTGCATTTTAGCTGAGTGGTGGATTCAACCTCTGCCACAGCTTCTGTGTGACTTTGTGGAAGGGGCCAGAACATGCCCTTGGTGAGCGCACACAAGTGAATAGGGGAAAATTCCACTTATTCACCATGGCCCTGCAAAAAAAACAGCCAAAATTCCCAATCTTTGTATTCCTGAAGCTCAAGGGAGTATAAGGGAATCACAATGCCACTAGACTCTACAGTGTGGTCAGGAACATGGCCATCTTCAGTAGCCTCTATCACAGGGGTCAGCAACCCCCGGCATGTGTGCCGAGCATGGCACATGAGGCCATTTTGCTCAGCAAGCCACTGCCGGCCTGGGCTCTAGGCAGCTGCTGGCAGCCCCGGAAGCCCGGCCGG
>NW_005842329.1:846123-851620 GCF_000455745.1 Alligator sinensis | reverse complement strand
GGCTCAAGCCCCGGCCGTGTTTGGCAGCAGCTACCCAGAGCCTGGGCTGGTTGTAGCCAGCAGGCCGCAAACATCTGCTCTAGGCGCCAGCATTAGCTCCATACCAGCAGGTGCAAGCGTGCCTCGGAACGGACTTTGTCCAGTGGTCCAGGAGCCCGTGCATCTGGTTCTGTGCATTTGTCTGCCTCTGTCTGGTCCTGTGTATCTGTGTGTGCACATGTGTCTGGTTCTGGATGTGTGTGGGCATGTGTCTGTTCTGGGTGTGTTCTGGTTCTCGGTGTTTGTGCATGTGGTTCTCTATGTGCGTGTGCATGTGTCTGGTTCTCTTTCTGCTCTCCTTTTTCTTTCTCTCTCTCTCCTCTTTGTCTTGTCTCTTTTTTTCTCTCTCATTGCAACATGCTCAACAAAAATGGAATACACAACGAAGGCAACATTTATCATTATTAAATATACTAATATGCAGTGCGTCCTGCCATGTACACCCCCACCTCCCCACCCCCCGCCCTCATTTTGTTTTTCTGACATGCCAGCACTCTGGCACTTTCCAAGGTAGACATTGCGGGTTTTTTGGCACTCCAGTCAAAAAATTTTGCCTACCCCTGCTCTATCATAATGCATCGCATTGATGAGAGCTAGGCAAATTTATTTTGGTGAATGGTACTTCTGCCACATACATAAGTTGAATTCATTGAATAGCTTTGGCTGGAAATTTTTTGGAGTGGAATGGAGAGAGGAAGATGATTCACAAAAGGCTACTCTCCTTTCAACAAACAAATCAGTGATTAGAGCTTCACACAAGATATAGGAGGCCCATGCCCTCTCCCAGGAACTCCTCAGCACACTGCACACAGAGCTCTCAGAGTACAGAGTGCAGAGCTCACTGAGTATGGACCTACTCAGCACAGCTCACAAAGACACTCTCACGAACCCAGAGGGACAGCCTTCCATCTTCAGCTCCCTCTGTGGAAAAACAAACTTTATTTCCTACCTATGGGGACTTTTTACCATCTTGTACCATCTATACTTTTCCCAGAGCCTGACGAAGGGACTTTGATCCTGAAAGCTTGCAGAAAAAGACAATTTTCTTGCGATTTCCCAGTTGGTCTAATAAAAGGTATCATTTTGGAACCGAGAGTTCCGGTTTTTTGTATCTCTCTCAGGAGCACACCTTAACCGCCAGGCCATGGGGGATTCTGCAGGTAAGGGATAGCTCTCATTATCTCCTGGTGACCCTGGCACACTTTGCATATACATTCACTGGAGCTGGGACTGGAATCAAGACTTCCTGCCCTCCCAGGTATTGTCCAAATCATCACACTACAAGACACGCAGGTTTGCTCTTTCTGCTTTCCAGTGACTGCCTAAGTATTTTATTCAAACAGGGCCACCAAAAAGGCTGAACACACCTGATCTCAGGATACCCTACAGCCTGGTGGTTAGGGCTCTCTGCCAGCAGGTAAGATACAAACCCCATCAAGCAGTCTGAGCTATTAGGAGAGAGTGGAACACTACCACCACCGTCAGTTTTGTGAATTTAACTTTCACTTCCTTTGGCTCTGCTTCAAAAACTTGAAAATGTAACATTTGTTTGGGGTTCAATGAACAATTCCATGTCTCAGCAAGATTTTTCTATTTTTCACTTCAGCAAGAAGAAAGTATAAACTTAATTTGGTCTGATTTTTTTTTTTTTTTTTTTTTTTGCGGGGTGGGGTGGGGACTGGTTTTTCAGTTCATCTGCCAGAAAAGGAAAAAAATGAAACAGGAATCAATCAGGAAACAAATAATTTATTTGCATATTCCTAATAATGACTACTATAACACATGCATAATGAAGACCCAAATTATGGCTGCTGAGACTCCCTGACTCTGACATCCCCTAACTTTTGATTGCTTAACTTTGCAATCTTAATATTCATTTTAAAAAATTTTCTGGGTGTAGTACTATATACATTATCTCTTCATTAGTACTGAATGTTACAAACATAACACTTATTTATGCCATACTGAAACAATCTGGACATGCCATACTTGGATATCTCTGATATAGTTGCAGGTTTTTCTTACTGTTTAGTGATTTGGAATTTTGGATACCATTTATTATTTGATATCATTCTATAATTTCTACTAGTCTCCTCTCTAAACAAATTGGTTTCAGCCCCTTTAATTTCTTTTCCTTCTTTTGATCGGGGCTTTTCCATACCCTGCTCATTCTGATCACCTGCCTCTGATCATCTCCTTTTAGCATATACCCTATCTGAGATGGTGGGACCATCACTGAGCACAGGCTTCCAGGAGACCGTGTGTCATTAACTAATAACAAATCATTAGACTATTTTTGGCACAACAACCAAAACAGAAGGCTCCAATTTATACAGAGCCTGACCGGAACTTGTATAGAAAAAATGAGCATTTGTCTGCTTTATAATGAAAATTTGTTCTTATTTACTGACCTCTCCTGTCCTCAACCCTTTGTTACTTCTCTGAGCTCAGTCATACAGCTCTTATTCACACAATTAGCTCCATTTAATTCAAGGGGACTATTCACCTAAGTATCAAAGAATCAGGTTCTTTATAGGAATCAAAAGTATTTTAAAAATTGAAAGGAAAAGCTATCCATCCAGATTAATTATAGCAAATAGTACTTTCATCCTCATCACCTTTCCAGTCATTAACTAACTTCCACAAAAGCCCTCAGAGATATCAACAAGTATCATTCCCACTTCACAGGTGGGAAACTGAGGCAGGAAAGGTTTTGCCCAAGGGCAGAGAGAACCAGTCAGGGGGCAGAACTCAGGAGTTCTCAGTTGCTTTGCAGGCTGGTTAACAAACATCTATGTTCTGGTTTTTGCTTTATCATATCGACAACAGCTCTTAGGATTACACATTTTAGCCACTGTGGGAGGTGTTGAGAACAATTCTAAGCTAAGCCTCTTGACATTTTGTAATACCCGTAATATTTTACTCCCGATTTCCAGGAGGTTGCAGCTTTTGTTAATTTTAATGAGCAACTCAGTCCAGACAATAACAGAGTATCCTAGGAAAGCATTTGGAAACAAATCATTAGCACATTGTTTTCAAAGGTGACATATCACTCCTTCAAGAAGGTCACCTATAGTCACTCTCTAACTGCAGTATATTATATCAACCTTTATGTATTCTTAAAACTCACTTGGTCTCCATTAAAAAGGCCTATTGAAATATCTCTTCTCTCTTGCCTTTGCCTCTCAACTTCTTTCTCTGTTATAGGCCTTATGGTTCAATTGCTTATCTAGCCTCGTGAGTGAACACTTCAATTTATTCACCATACAACGTCTTTCTGTAAGTTGTACTGTCTTGTATTACTTGACGGTGCAATGTTTATACCAAAACAGATGCATCTTGTGGTATAATATTGCAACACATCTATGTTTTCAGCAAGGTTTTTTGACTGTTAAGACCAATCCCAAACACATACTGTAAAAGAAAAATGTGTATGGACCACAAGGGCGCAGTTGGAATTCAAACTATGCTGTCAGCTCTGTTGCGTACGGGCAGAGTATGTATATTGCATTCAAGGAATCATTCCACAGGTCAGTCACGTTAAGAGAGTAAAGAGAATAAGTTTGAATCCATCATATTAAGGACTTTAAATTATTTTGTCTCACTAGAGAACGTTGCCTTTTATTCTACGTATAGTTCTGCCAAGCAGCATTTCTACTGGATAAGGAAATAACCTTTCAATGCATCCAACTCAAAGCTTCAGAAGTTTGCTCAGAGCTCCCTGCTGCTGCTGCTGCTGCATGCATTTACCCACCCGGGCGCTGCAGGCCAAATGCTGCGTTCTCTGCCTTGTCTCTTTCCAAAGGGAAATTCAGTGGGAGCTTTAGCTTATATGACACAGGCAGACAATCAGCTCATCACAAAATCTGCAAAAACAGAGTGGCCTCCAGGCCTTCTGTCTCTCAGTGAATAATGTTACCCGCAAACCCAGGAACTGGGCAATTCTCCAACATGTGTCAGATCTGCAGAGAGCCACAAGTACAATATTTCTTGCATTGTCAAATCCTTCTCATATAGGTGTAGTGACTGGAAAGAAAATGGCTGGACAGAAAGTGGGATTGGTGCAGTAGGTCAAAGCCTGTAGTGAGATGTAAGGGCATCCTTTCTGGCTCACTAAGTTTCAAAACACCAAGTTTAGAGATTCATATGTGCTTCTTCCACTGGGCCCAAAATTATCTGAGCTTCAGCTCCCAGGAGCTAACCTTCCCCTCCAATGTAGGTGTCACCTCTGCCCTCCATCCACCTCACCTCTCTTCATATTTGTATTGCAGATGTGCCCAGAAGCCCCCATCACAGAGATAGCATTCAAAACATAAGCTGATAATTAGGATGGATTGATCCTGAAAATCAGTAGCATCTGCACCCTTTGCCCAATGCTGGCCTGGAAAGCTGACTGCCCCAGGCAATCCATTTTGGACCTCTTTCTGATAAGAGAACGTTCCTAGAACTGCAATGACTGCCTTTCTACTACTTGACTGAATCAAATCTGCAAATACAATCTCCAGCCTTCAGCACCTGGGTGGGTAAATACAAAGGTGGAGAAGTAAGGAAAATGGATTAAGATTCTTAATTTTGAGTAGCGAACACAAATGACAGAAGAAAAAGAGCCTTATATATAGCCCTCACACCTTCAGCTCCCTGTAAACAGGAAAGACAAGAAAACAGGATTGGAAGAGAATACGTAACCTTGGTGCCTCACCATCAGCAGCAGAAACAACATTCCTCAAATAAGACACTAGAGGAAGATGTGTAAGTGTGAACTTCAATGAGAAGATAGGAGCAGATGTATCATGTGATGGACCTTCCAAAAATGGAAAAGATACAGACTAATGGAGTAGGAGAGAAAATGAGACTGTGGCCCATTGCAGAGTTGGCTTTAATTACCCCTTTACCATACAATTTAAATACACTTGACCAGCAAAGGGTGACATGAGAGGGGCAGTATTATCCCCATTTTGCAGCTGAACAGCTGAGGTTCACCTGTTCAGGAATACAGCTGAGGAATATAGCAAAGGAATATAGCAAGAAAAAAGAGAGAAAAAAGTAGATGAAATAACAAGAAGAACAGAAAAAAGTCACTATAAGATGGGACAGCACAACAGGGGTAGATAAGGGGGACTGAACAAATAGGAATGACACACTGAAAGAAAAGAAGATACTATTTTTTCAGAGAGGGACACACACATGTTAGTAAAACTACCATGTAGGTTTACATAAATGTATGTTTTACTTCTGAAAAGATGATGTTGAGGGCAAGATACTGAACTGAGACTCAGGACACCTGGGCCTCATTTCCACCTCTGCCACAGCTGCCTGGGTGTAATTAAAACACTCTCTGTACATCAGCTGTTCAGCTGCAAAATGGGGATAATACTGCCTCTCTCATGTCACCCTTTCCTGGTCAAGTGTATTGAAATTGTATGCTAAAGGAGTAATTAAAGCCTACTCTGCAATGGGC
>NW_005842329.1:842346-846092 GCF_000455745.1 Alligator sinensis | reverse complement strand
ATCTCTGTGTGTTTCAAGATAGTCTTAATAATAATGAATAAAGGAAGTGCTGAAGAGAGACAGTTCATTGCTACTGGGGAAAGTGGCCAATGAAACAATCAGTTTACTCATGCTGGCCAGAATGTTCTGGGTTTCTGTTGCCATCTTTCACCCTAAGCATCTAAATATGGTAACCACTTTGCTTAATTAAAATAAATGGCAAATTATGACCCTGGAGACCTTTATTGAGCATCTGAGATGCCATTTCATTGAGCAACTGCTAACCACCCTCCTAGGGAAAGTCAGAAGGATGCAAAGGTATTTTCTGACAAACTAATTAAATTGTTGTGTGTCCCAAGTCCTGGAAAAGTCTCCAGTTTTCATACTGTATTATACCTTGTAGCATGTGAATTTCCTCCAGGCCCTGCTAACTTGTGCAAAACTAGAGAGGCAAACTTATTAACCAAATGCACCAACGCCAAATGTAGGCTTGTTTCAGCACAGCCAAAGAAAACAATTCACCAAGCCAGCAAATTACTGTAAAATATTTCTGCCAGGCAAAGCTTTATTCAATAGCTTGCATGTTGCAGTGCCTATTAAAATAAATTAATGGTGGCAAGCAGAGCTGCAATTTCAGAGCGAACAGTCGGCAAAAGTGGGCTGGAGGCCTGGGAGAAGGAGTCTGTTTCCCCTGATGAGTGAGGAAGGAGCAGCATCAGTTCTGAAGATGAAAAGAGGTCACTAGAGCAGGGGGTCAGAAAACACCAGCAGTCTCCCTTCTGCTTCATCCATTACAAGATGCACTCTGCTCCAGTCCACTTCACCTACCTTCTCTGAGGTCTTCCTCTCACAGCACATGGAAGCAGCAGTCCATGGCACCACCTTTAGGAAGGGCCCCTGACCTGAAAATTTTCCTCCTAGAGTTAGAGCTGGGGTATGCCTCTCCTCTCCCCCAACCTTAATAAAAGATATCTAAAATACTCTTGGGGGGGAAATTAAAAAACAAACAAACAAACAAAAATACCATGCCCCCTCAGATCTGTCAATCTCTTCTAAGTAGTCCTAGATCTATTATGGCTGGAACTGGCTGCACCACCTAATATTAAAGTTTCCATTTGAAGGCCTTATGTCCAAGTGCTCAAAGTATTTAACTGAATACTTTAACTGAATGGGTTGACATTTCCCATGCTCAGTGTTTTCCATTTAAGCCAAAATTGTTCAGCCATTTCTGAGACTAAAGCAAGCAAATACATACACGGGATTGCCCATCTTAGAAAATTTGGGCAGCCTTTCTTTGAAGTGGAGAATTGAAATTTGGAGAGTGGGCAACTGTTTCAGGAACAGCAAAAGACATATTTATCTGAATATCTGCCTAAATTTAGCTAAATGATAAGCTACTATATAATTATAAAAATGCATGCTCAGTAGAGACACCTTCATTTTTGGCAGTTCAAATCTTCAAATTCTGTCCTCCCTGAGTATTTCCAATTTTTTCACAGCTCCTAGTGCAGACTGGACTGTACACATGCCATTCTCACAAAACAACTGAACCTGTTCCCTCCAGCCCCATGGTTATGGGGAATTGGAAGCACTTTCCCTATCCTGGTTGTTCCAGACCAGGGTAGGGCCAGAAATCAAAACTGAGAATATGGAGACTGTTTCTCATTTGTTCAATAACCTTCAAAAGGAAGGGTAAATTAGCCCATATGGAGCTCCATACTGCCACAAGTTACCAGTAAGCCAAGCTTGCTAGTTTAAAGCCAGTTCATGTATCTCTGTGACTGATATTGAAAGAGCCTGTAGAGATATTACAACTGTGAGCTCATGGGAAAGAGGAAGGGCAGAGGCATCTTGAGGGTGAAGTCACACATTACACAGATCATACTAAATCTGTGGAAGGTTAAACAGTGTTAAAGTTAGAACCCACTGTGAGCAGTCACATGTTAAGGGTTCATATAATTTCTTGCCTGCACAGCTTTGATTTGTCATCAGAAGGCTGGTGAGCAAGGGTGTGGCTAGAAGGCAGGACACCTAGACTCTACCCCTGCTCTGGGCGGAGGAAGGAGGGGTTGGGACAAATGCATCCTGGGATGCTGGGGGACCAACAAAGATTTGTTTTATCTCTGTGGAACAGACTGAAGTTACCCTAACATGAGCTAGGTAGCATGGCCTAAAGTTAACCCTCACCTGAAGTGATATAACTTTGAGATGTCAGAGGACACATAGCATGAGTTAATGAGCTTTAACATGCATTTTACGTGCCCTTAATATAGTCTAGCAACTTTACCCTGTGAGACTAGGATCTGAGGAGAATAACTGGAACTGGTTAGACCAGAAGACTGGGACTAGGTATGAAAAGGACACAAGTGCAACCTTCGGGCAGGGAACCTACAAAAGGACATCAGGAACAGTTGAACAAGAAGAACATGAATTAGAGGCTGGGATAGGATATGTAAGAGAATGGGACTCCCAAAGGTATCAAGGACTCAGAAGAGACCAGACTAGAAGATGTACACTTTGGAAAGGAAGACTCTTAAAAGGTCAAGCTTGGGGATAAAGGGAAGAGTTTGTGCCCTCTGGGGCACACTTCCTCTCCAGATCCCAGAACGGAGGAATGGAGCCCTGTATTCCATTCCTCTGATGTCAACAAACATTGGGGAACTCCAAAGTGCAAAGTGTGTATATCCCATATCAAGTGGATCCACATGGAGGATAACAACCATCTACTGCTATCAGATACTCCCCTTAGCCCTAGAGAAATCAGTCTGTTTAGCAGATCTAAATCCAAGCCTGCTGATGAACCATCTGAGTGTCAGTAAGATGCCAAGTGATGAAATGCTTGTTTTTTCCTCCAGTTTTCTTTTAAAATAGTTGGGAAACCACATACAATAAAACTCTATGGAAGGAGCATTAGTAAAGTTTGAAAAGCAGTCAAAAGCTTTTAAAAAAGCAAGAAAGTTTCAATGCCACCACAAATTGCACATGTGGTGCAGACTTTGATTTTTTTTCCCACAGGACCCCTGCCTTATGCAGTGCATAGGATGGCTATGCTCTGGAGATGAATCAGAGTTTTGTAGCAGAAAAAGTGGCTGTTGCTTTTAGGACCCCCGTGCTTCATCTGTTGCAGATTTTGAAGGCAGAGGTTTGCTGGAAGAGAAAGGAAGGCCTCATAGCAAAGTGAAGTGAAGAGAGTTGAATGCCACTGCAGAATAAGGGTCTTGTGTGGAAAAGGGCAAGTCATCTAAATCAAAGTTTTCACAGACAAGTCACTAATTGTGTAGTCTTTGTTTTCAGGGTGCCTTACTTGAGGCCCTGGAGACTAATTTGCAGAAGTGCTGAGCACTCACAGCCACAGCTGAAGTCAATCAGAGCTGTGCTTTGAACATATAAATTAGTATATAATGCTAAGTAACCTGAAAAATCAGGTCCTAGGTATCTCAAGGTAGACAGTCCAAATTAGCAGATTCTTTTTACCCTGATCCCTCTGGTCTCAGTGCTCCTTTGATAAAATGAGAAACATGCACTCACACACATACCTGCATGTGTAACAGGGTGATATTCAATCCTGTTCCTTTGCTGGGCTACTCTCCAGAGTAGGAGGGGAGAAGCCAGGTCACTGAAAGGACATAGATGCTAGTGCAAGGCACAGCTGTGCCTTGTTACACACCAGGGACACCGGCATGGTAGATTAGGTTCTAGGGGGCTACAAAGAGGAGAACTTCAAGGGTGGCAGATTGCCCCAAGGGACACATGAAGAAGCTCAGACA
>NW_005842329.1:837785-842315 GCF_000455745.1 Alligator sinensis | reverse complement strand
GCCCAGCATCACCGAGGACAGCTGAGACTTGGAGCTGGAGCAACAAAGATCACGTGCCGGGTGAGACAAACCGCAGCACGATCCCCGTGTTCACAGAGAAACCAAGCAGCAAACATTTACCTGGTGAGTCGGATGGAGGAAGTTCTCAGGATGACTGAGATAGGCAACAGACATGTGAAGAAACAGGAGGAGAGGTCAGGACATAACCTCTCTGATGGCATCATAGATGAAGGGGAAGTGGAGCCAAGAGCCATGAGGAAAATGACCACAGCAGCTTTTGTAACTGGGAAACAAAATAAAACCAATTACCATTTTGTTTATGATCAGGGTGATTAATTGCATGATCCTTCAGGGTTTAACATCTCTCTCTATTCTCATCCAAGGCGTGGCAGAAGAGTCCCTTCAGGGGAGAATTCATTGATTACCCTACCCCAGCCACAGTGTGCATGCATATATTAACATAACAATTGGTGTGCAAGTGGTGCACCAGCTCTGGGCACCAACTTAGGAGGGATGTAAAATTGCCAGGTGCGACCACCAGCAGTCCAGCCACCATCACTGCCCAAGGCACAAAAGCTGCTTGTTTCCCCTCTGCACACATGTGTACCTCAGAAGGGTGTTGAGAAAAGAAGCTCACTAATGTTTATGAAACACTCAGATACTGTAGTGATGAGTGCCATAGGAAAGCCCAGAAAGAAATGAATAATACAGCCTTTAGAGCATGGGTCAAATCCTGAGCAATAAATAAGGTCTAGAGCTGCAAACTGAAGTGGGGAGAGGAAAACTAGTGAGCCCTGCCCATTCTGTGAACTCATCTTGAAGGTCTCACTCTGTGACCAGGAAGCACTTGGCGACCAAAACTATGTAAGACTATGGGTAGGGAGGTTTCCCACAATTTGAGAACACCACCATCAGCACACAAGCTCTTTGACCCTTCAGTTTTCTTTCACCTCTCATACATCTTTTCCTGTCAACTGTTTCTAAAGATGAGGTAGACAGAAGGGTAGCAATACACTTTGTAGACTAACTGAATTAGATATGCATAAGCTTTCATGAGCGAGACCTCACTTCAGTCAGGTGCTGTGAAAGACCAAGCACAGGGTGGGCTATCAAACAGGGGGACAGTGCAGAGAGAGAAAAAAAAGTAATAAATCCATAGGGACACAACAGGATTAACAAGGCTAACTACCTCCCTCTAAAAATAAGATGCTCTTTACTTTCCCAGGCTCCTCTCTTACATTGCAACTAAGCTAGGCAAGCAGTGACACTCACACGGATTCTCACTGTGACTAGCATCCCAGTCATTAGGCCTCAAGTGAAGTGCTCCCCTTGATTTATCAACATCTAGAGAGGAAGTGGAGCTATATTAGTGCTTAGGACAGAAAGAAGTGGAAACCTGGGCTTCTGGCTTGCATGCAGTAACCTCTCTGAGCCTCCGTTTACCCATCTGTAAAAGAATCATAATCTTAAAGCTGACATCTGCCTTGGGGGAGTGTTGTAAGACTTAAGGTTTGCCAGGTTTTGAGAACCTGGAATGAGAAATACTAAATATAGCTAAGCACAATTTATTTTTATTAGACAAGCCTATGAGATTTCTTCGTCACATTCTGACAGATGTACCTGATTGCAGAACTTGGCTAGTAGCAAGATCTTCTGTATCTTTTTAGTAAACAAGTATCTTTTCAGACTGCTTAAAGCAGCGAGAAATGAGTCTGGCTCCTGTTGGAAACATAAAATGTTTACCCACCACCTACTAAGAAGGCTTTTGTTGCTTGAAATTTGTCTTCTGAGCTGTATGTAGAACAAGCACCTATTCTGAGTGTATTTTCAAATAATGGAACAGTTTTGATGCCTTAAAACAGGTTTCCTCCAAAATAAATAACAGCTTTTATCACTTGAAGTGATTTTAATGCGCATAAAAGCCCTACAGAAATAGTTTCTGTATTCACAAAGGGCCAGACTGCAAAACCACTGACAGCAGTGGGGAACAGTTACTCACATGAGTAGTCCTACTCATTATACCAACACTGTTTGTGTAATGGCCCATCAGTGAGAATAAGGATTTCACATTCTGGCACAGTTTCAAGAAGGACAGACAGCAACAGCTTTCCCTATGCCACCCCTTAAAGATGCTTTTAAATTTTGATCTAGGGAGTTCTTTTATGGGCAGAAGGACTATTTCAGTCATCATGCTACATCAAAGGTTGTTTGTTAATGCTTCCAGGAAAGGCACTTAATTAATGCCCAGCTGCAGTAGGAATTTTGCAATGTAGATACCAGGAACCACAGTAAAATAAACCTCTTATACCATATATATGACTAGAAAAAACTGGTAGGGTGTGAACCAGTGACCAGAGAAGCTAAAGCCCACATAGCCTTTACTGATGCTGTGCATCATCTACTTCCCCACAGCTATTTTTTTTTTCTGAAGTAGAAGTTGGTAGGAAAAAACGGCTAAGTAAGATATGAAAGATAAATGAGGCCTGGGTTGCCAGTCACTATGACTGATTAAACGAGTTTGACTCTGGAAATTATTTTTTCCTCAAACTCTTTGTTGGCCCTAAAAGAGTAGAACCCTGCACTTCGTTGGTGCCACAAAAACAAATAACAAAATATTTATATCTTTTTGAAATAGAAGAAGGAACAATTCTGGTAATCTAATCTGGCCTATGTATCATTTACATCTCCTCCCTCAAAAACCTCCATTAAGAGAACATTATTGATACTGCCTTTTATTCAGAACTCCCAAAGGCCAGAGTCAAAGCTGTCTGTCCATTCTTAATGTGCTTCCCTTATACTTACGCATTGGAATGCAACCTTTAATTCCATCATGTCCTGCATTCCTCCCTCCCCACACAGGACCCCTGCCTCTTTCACTACAGAGGAGGGATGACATTCATTTAATTAACAGCTCTCTGGTCTTTCTTTTTTTTATGCTTGCCATTTGACTCATGGGCCCTATGACTAGGGACAGATATTCAAAAAGCCTGAGCCTGAATTGATTCAATCTTTGCAGGTTAGTCTAACCTGCCTAGATTGAATCAGTTTGTACAGACATTCTCTCTGTACTAAAGAAATGCAGGCACATGCATGCAGTGGCTAAGGCTACAAGCTGGGGGGTGCTAAAGCAGCCCTCCTTTCCTTTCGACAGTGCTGAGATGAGGAGGGCTGTGGCCAGACCCCAGTTGGACCTCTGATTAGGGAGGGGTGTAAATCCCCACACTGCTTACACCATCCCAGGCTTTTCCCCACTTGCTGCTCAAGGGGCAGGAGTGTAGCCAGACCCCAGCTCCCATCTAGCACTCTGAGACAAAGCAGGGGTGTGCAGTGCATGCACCTATTGATGATACAGAGCTTTTCAATCTCCCTCTCCCAGCTTCTTCATACTGTCTGCAGCAAACCTGACAGGTGAGGGAGACAGCAGGGAGCTGATAACTAGGGATCCTGGTTTTCTCTGATTTAAAAAAATCCCCAATTTTCAGTTCAAAAAAATGACCCCAAATCCACATTGTTCTGTAATTTAAATGAAACACCACTAATATATAGATACGTATATAGTTGTGTTTCATTTTGATCATGGCAAAATGTGAATTTGGGGTTACTTTTTTTTAACCAGAATTTGGGTTGGTTTTTTTTTAAACAGATAAAACCAGGATCCCTGCTGATAACACAGCATTTAGCAGGTCATCAAGAAAACAAAAGCCTGTATCATTAGTTCAAGCTCTTCTTAAACAGCTTTTTCCAAGGAGGAACAGAGGGACAAAAATATAAATAAATATAATTAACACTAAAATATAAATAAACAGCAGCTTTATATAATGGTGTCGATGCGGAGTGCTGCTAGAGCCCCTGCCCAGAGGGTGCCACCTACCCAGGGCTTGTCTTAAGCCTCCACCCAGACAGAGCCCATGGGGGAGCTGGCATCCCCCTGCCCCCCTGGCCTGCAGGGAATGCCCAGCAGGGCCGGGGAGAGCAGGGGTTGGGGGCCCCCATACCTGTCCTGCAGGCATCCATCTTAGGGCCCTGGAGGCACAGGTGAGGGAGCTCCAGGAGGAGGTTAGCAGGCTGAGGGGAATCAGGAAGGCAGAGGATGAAATTGATAGTTATTTCCTTTCCCTGCAGGGCTATGCACCCAAGGAAAAAGCACCCCGGGAGGTGCCCTCCACTGCAGAGTGGCAGACAGTCACCTCCAGAACCAGGGCTGCTCGCAACAAAGCAGTACCAGTTCCTCCAGTCCAGCTGAAGAACAGGTACAAGGCCCTGGCGACACTGCAGAAGAAGGAAGGAGAGGAGAAAACCTCCAGAGAGGAGGCAACTCCACACTCTTCACACTCTGAACAGGCCAAAGGAGCTGAGCAGACCCGGAGGAGGAAACGTCGAGTGATCATCATAGGTGACTCCATCCTGAGAGGTACAGGGGGTCCCATAGATTCATAGATTCTAGAGTCGGAAGGGACCTCAATAGATCATTGAGTCCTACCCCCTGCATAGGCAGGAAAGAGAGGTGGGGCTAGATGAACCCAGCTAAAC
>NW_005842329.1:834833-837685 GCF_000455745.1 Alligator sinensis | reverse complement strand
CAGCCACAAGGTCACCTCTCAACCTTCTCTTGTGGAGGCTGAAGAGGTCCAGGTGCCCTAGTCTCTCCTCGTAGGGCTTGGCCTGCAAGCCCTTAACCATACAAGTGGCCCTTCTCTGGACCCTCTCCAGGTTATCCACATCCCTCTTGAACTGCGGCGCCCAAAATTGCACGCAGTATTCCAACTGCGGTCTGACCAGCACCCGACAGAGGGGAAGTATCACCTCCTTGGGTCTGTTCGTCATGCATCTGCTGATGCACGATAAAGTGCCATTAGCTTTTCTGATGGCTTCGTCACACTGACGACTCATGTTCATCTTGGAGCCCACTAGGACTCCACGATCCCTTTCTGCTTCCGTTCCACTAAGCAGGTAATTTCCTAGGCAGTAGGTATGCTGGACATTTTTTCTCCCTAGGTGCAGCACTTTGCATTTCTCCTTGTTGAATTGCATTCTGTTGTATTCTGCCCATTTGTCCAACCTGTCCAGGTCTGCTTGTAGTTGTTCCCTGCCCTCCGGCGTGTCTACTTCTCCCCACATTTTTGTGTCATCTGCAAACTTGGACAGAGTACACTTCACTCCCTCGTCCAAGTCGCTGATGAAGACACGCGAGGTCTACTGCCTGCCAGGAGCAAAGATTCAGGACGTGATGGGGATGATCCAGGCCATGATCCAGCCCACCAATTACTACCTCACGCTCCTAATCCATGTGGGCACTAATGATGCAGCCAGGAGAAGCCCTGATCACCTCATGATGGACTACCATGCTCTGGGGGGCATGCTGAGGGAGATAGGGGCACAGGTGGTATTCTCCTCTGTCCTACCAGTGAGCAGACATGGAAGGCTACATGAGACCTGAATCAGAGAGATCAATTGGAGACTTCAGGAATGGTGTCTTGAGGCGGGCTTCAGCTTCCTAGACAACGACCCGCACATCAGAACGAGAGACATGCTCCGGTGGGATGGGCTTCACCTTTCCCCCAAAGGTAAGTATGTGTTCTCTTCTAGGTTGGTGGATCTCCTCCAGCAGGCTTAAACTAGGCTCATTGGGGGAAGGGGAAGACGAGGGCAGAGGAAGCCTTGGACCACTAAACCAAGCATCACCCACAAGAACAGCCCAGCCTAGATGGACGACGAGCAGAAAAAATACCCAGGTAAACAACAGGGGCCCGGGCAGTACTGAGACTAGGGGGCCAGTGCACACATCTTCAGGAGGCCTCAAATGCCTCTACACAAATGCTCATAGTATGGGGAACAAGCAGGGGGAACTTACCCTCCTGCTAGCTGATACCAACCCAGACATATTGGGGCTCACTGAAACACGGTGGGACCCAACGCACGACTGGGTGATGAATATCAAGGGCTATAGGCTGTCCAGGAGGGATAGAACAGGGAGCAGAGGTGGGGGTGTGGCGCTCTACGTCAAGGAGGAATCACATTCTCATTAAGTAGCACAAGGTGAGAGAAGGGGCACACTGAAGTGCTCTGGCTTAGAATACAAGGAAGTTGAGGGGAAAGGGACTTAACGGTGGGGGTCTACTACAGACCACCCAACCAAGGGGAAGAGCTAGACCGGGAATGCTTAAATCAGCTCACCGAAGTAGTTAGGTCAAAGGACGTGGTCATCATGGGTGACCTGAACTTTCCAGGCATCTGCTGGGAAGAGCAGTCAGCCAGGTCTGACTGCTCACATAGGTTCCTAGCCGAGATACAGGACCTCCATCTATCCCAGGAGGTGCACAGCCCCACCAGGGAAGATGCCTTGTTGGACCTGGTCCTGGCCATGGACGACAACCTGGTGAGGGGTCTGCAGGTGCTCAACCACCTGGGCAACAGTGATCATCACCTGCTGGAATGCACCATCTAGTGCAAGGTGGCAAAGGCCTGCAGCAAGGCACCAGCCCTGGACTTCAGGAGGGCAGATTTCAATGAGGTAAGGAGAATAGTCAGGGAGGCACTGAGGTCCCGGAGGGGAGAGGAGTTGGGTGTCCAAGAAGAGTGGTCGTTCCTTAAGGAGACAATCCTCTAGCCCAAAGGGAGGTAATTCCAACATGGATCAAAGGGGGCAAGAGGGTGCAAAAGCCCCCTTGCTCACCAAAAGCATACGGGAACATCTCCTAGCTAAAAAGGAGGTGTACACCCAATGGAAGGGAGGGGCCACCACCAGGGAGCACTATACCTCAGTTGCTTGGGGCTGTAGCGGGGCGGTCAGGAAGGCCAAGGCAGAGATGGAACTGGGACTAGCTACCTGGATCAGTGACAACAAGAAGTCCTTTTTTAAATACATAGCAGGTAAAAAGAGCATACTGGGTAACGTGGGGCCTCTGCAAGACACGCTAGGAAATCTGGTCATCACACCAGATGACAAAGCTAACCTATTTAACAATTTCTTTGCCTCCATTTTCCTGAGCAGGGACCAGATCAGCCCATCCACCGGGACCCCCTCAGGCCCCAGGAGAGGCACACCCAGGCCTAGGGTCAGTGAGGATATAGTCATGGAACTTCTGGAGGGACTGGACATATTTAAATTAGCAGATCCTGACGATCTCCACCCCAGAGTGCTGAGGGAATTAGCAGAGATCATTGTGGGCCCCCTGGCACAGCTTTATGAGCACTCGTGGTGGTCTGGTGTGGTGCCAGAGGACTGAAAAAGGGCCAATGTGGTTCCCATTTTCAAAAAAGGGAGGAGGGAGGACCAAGGAAACTATAGGCCAGTTAGCCTTACCTCAATCCTGGGTAAGCTTTTTGAGCGAATTATCCTGGTGCATGTCCACGAGGGGCCAGTAGGGGAGGTTATGCTTAGGGGCAACCAGCACAGGTTCATTAGAGGCAGGTCCTGTCAGACCAACCTGGT
>NW_005842329.1:825798-834298 GCF_000455745.1 Alligator sinensis | reverse complement strand
TACCTGGCTGGACTCATTTGAGTCCCGTTTTTGTTTTTAGGGTTTGTTTGTTTTGGTTTTTTTTGGGTTGTTCTCCCGCCCTGGCGGGGGGTCGGGCTAGAAGATCTGTTTGGTTCCTTCCGACCCTAAAACTATGAAACTATGACCTGAACTTGTTCAGTCTCCACAAGAGAAGGCTGAGGGGGGATCTAGTGGCCATTTACAAACTAGTCAGAAGGGACCAGCAGGCATTGGGGGAGTCCCTGTTCCCCCGAGGACTACCAGGAGTGACTAGAAATAACAGCCACAAGCTGGCAGAGTGTAGATTCAGACTAGACATCAGGAGGTGCTACTTCAAGTTCAGGGCAGCTAGGATCTGGAACCAACTTCCAAGCAAAGTGGTGCTGGCTCCTACCCTGGGGGTCTTTAAGAGGAGGCTAGATGAACACCTTGCTGGGGTTGATTCACTCCAGTACTCTTTTGTGCCACGGACTTGATGATGTGCTCAGGTCCCTTCCGACCCTACCAACTATGAAACTATGACTTTTGCCAGCTGACCTGTTGATTAGCTCCACAAAGCTCTAAGCAGACACTGTTCTATCTGCCTGTCCCAGTGAAACTGGAGAAACACACACACAGACACCTCTCAGCATTAGTTAGTATACCACATGCCCAGGGTCTGTGGGGCTGCAGTCTGTGCTGTGGGAGATGGGCAGGAGGGGGGATCCCTGCTTCAGCAGGGGGGGGTGGAGGGGGGGGGGGGGGGAGCCAGGCTGAGCCTGCTATGCCTTCAGTCTCCACCAGAGCTCCAGCCAGGGAGCAGGGGTGGGGGCAGTCCTGCTCTCTAGAGCAGACAGCACAGTCCCATCCAGGGATGCAAAGTATCTAGGATGCTGGGATACTATCACAGTGAGAGACTGCGGGACCTGAACCTATTCAGCCTCCACAAGAGAAGGCTGAGGGGGGACCTGGTGACCGTCTATAAACTCACTAGGGGGAACCAGAAGGGTTTGGGGGAGACGCTGTTTCCCCTAGCCCCTGCTGGCATAACAAGGAGTAATGGGCACAAGTTGATGGAGAGGAGGTACAGATTGGACATCCGAAAAAACTACTTCACAGTTAGGGTGGCTAGGAGCTGGAACCAACTTCCAAGGGAGGTGGTGCTGGCCCCTACCCTGGGGATCTTTAAGAAGAGGCTGGATACTTACCTGGCTGGACTCATTTGAGTCCCATTTTTGTTTTTAGGGTGTTTTTTTTTTTGGGTTGTTCTCCCGCCCTGGCGGGGGGTCGGGCTAGAAGATCTATTAGGTCCCTTCCGACCCTGAAACTATGAAACTATGAAACTATGGTTTAGCTTAAACCAGGAAGTCTCTGCAAGCCTGCAAGTCTCTGCTGGAGCTGCAGCCAGGGAGAAGAGGGGAGGAGATGTGGAGCAGAGAGCCCTGCCCAGCCCAAAGAGCATGCTGGGATGTTGGAAGACTGGTTTAACTTAAGCCAGAAAGGAGCCTGGGATAGACATTGCATAAACTAGTTTGACCCAAATCAATTAAGTCTGATACTACATTCAACCAGGTTGGTCTTAAACCAGTTTCAGCCATTTTGAAATTGACTTATGTGCACTGAACTTATGTTCTGTTACAGGTTTAAACCAGTTTCTGGTCACTTAAACTGGTTTATATGTAATGTCTGTCCCTAGTCCATTTGTCTTGTGTTTTATTGAAGGGACAGTGTCAAACTCTTCCCCTGTATACAGAATTATTCATTTATTTGTGGGATTTTCTAGAACCTTCTCATCATCATGCCTTAGTTCTTCATAAACATTGATTAATATTTTGTTCATGATGCCATAAAGGGTGGGGACGGTGGTATTATTGTCATCCCTGCTTTACCTACAGGAAATGAAAGCACAGAAATTAAAGTAAAAATTTGTCAAAAGTGCTTACTAATTTGAGATACCCAAGCTTAGAAACTTAGGCCTTAATTTTTCAGAATACCTGGCATCATGCAGCACTTCATATGTGTAAAGCAGCAATCCCATTAACCTCTGGTGATGTGCTCAATATTTCTACAAATTAGACACCAAGTGTCATATGGATGGTTCCCAGAAAATGAAGAAAACACTGCACTGGATTCACTGCCACTTTAGAAGTCCAAACCCCAAATTTAGACTCTCTAACACTATGCTTAACTTTGGTGACACCTAGGAGCTTAAATTCCAACCAGTAAAGGCCTCTGGGTAGCCACCATTCTGCTACTAGGTATGTATAGAACAACAGCTCTCCTGACAGCACTAAGCTGTTCAGTGCATAATTTCCACTTCAGGTCCAGGGGGATTCACAAACTAGTCATTATCCTTTTGCAGGGTCCATTCAGCAGGCCTGCTCACAGCAGGTTTAAGTTGACACAAAGCACAACAAGATTTAAAGCACAACAAGGTAGAAGTTTCCCCACCTCCCCCCACGCCTTATATCCAACCACCTGGTAGCTAGGACATTCACCTAGGATAGTGGGGGGACCCAGATTCAAATCCTTCTTCTGCCTAACTGATCTTGAACCCAAGTCTCTCACCTGTCAGCCCATAAAGTACACTGGGGTAAGCATTCCACTTTCCCTGAGTAATTAAACATTCACTGGAGTGAGGACTGCAGCATAGGTGTCTCCATCCCACACACATGCCTTAACCATTGAGTTAGAGCTCATCTCTGGCATTTGCCTGTCTCTGAACCAATGAATTTTTAATTATCTATGGAAACTAAAACAGCATGAACCAGAAAATCTGAGAGAGACTTACCCAAGAAAAGTTTATAGCTCAGGGTTCAAGCACTGCACTGAGAGGTGGGAATGTTGGAATCAAATCCATTTGGGGAGGAGGAACTTAAGCCAAGCTTGGCACATCCAAGGTGAATGCTTGAACTACTGGATTACAATATGAGTAATTCACTGTCTCCTCCTGCTGTTTTATTCGGAGAAATGACTGACCTACCTCCAGCACCTAGCCCAAGCAAAGATAAGTCTTTTTGAAGGATGGGACTTAAGACACATCTCTCTAGCATTCCCTGTTATCATACTAAGGCAGCTCCCTGGTCAACAAAGTGGCTTTGGTGAATCCAGTTCTTAGTCTTAGGAATCTAATTCTTCTCACGTGTTCGCATAGAGCACCTATTTATATGACGTGAGGTTATGAATTCCTCTAGGCTGCCAATGCCAAAAAGTTGAATTTTGCAATGCTGAATTGAAGTCTTCCTTGTTAATCTAGGTACTTATGAACATTTTGGTTTACATGATTTGTCCAACATCATACAGGAACTGTGCAAGAGAGGCAAGGATAGAACTTAGTTGAAGTTTCCTAAGGCAAAAGACCTTCCCCTGCTGTTCCCTGCCTCACATCTATTCTTGTCTCCACTACAAATCATGCAGGGATCCTATAGATCTGTCCTCTATGCAACCCAAGTCTTCTCGATGTGTACAGTATGAATAATAAAAAAACCCACCAACAACACATGAAACAAAATGCTACACCAAGAAACTAAGAAACAAGGTCTCTGTGTTGCTGAATTGTCCTCCAATGGGAAATCAACCTGCAGATCCCCCACAACTGAGAGAGAACCTGCAGAAAATTTCTGATCACCTCCCTGAATACCTGCCTGCCAGCCGGTCCAGTTTTGGCATTCACCATAGCCCTGCAGTTTGTTTCCATGCCATTGATTCAGCATTTTCTAGTGGGAATGCTTTAGAGTCAGAAAATGCTTGCCCAGCTCTATAAAATAACAATGCCCATTATTTGATGGCACAGTGCAAAACATGCTAGTTTACCTAGCACCTGGCTGCACTTTGGCAGATTCAAGCCTGCAGTCTTTGTCCCACAGTTTTGTAAGAAACACCTTCCATACAAATCCATGTGTTTTGTTTCTAAAATATGTTCAAGCTTCTCCGATGCATTGTGAGGAAGAAAGAGCGGGTGGGGTGGGAAAGTATCAAACTAGATAAAGAAAGCTCACTTTTCAGATCATTTACATTTAGCCAAGATTTAAAAATAGGTCCCAAACACAGTCAATATTCTGTCTGTACCTGCACTTTTATAAATAGTGTAAGTAGACCTCCTGCTTGCCTACTATGCTGTGTGATGAGCCTTGGAAATTCCTTGTAGTATATGCTGTGCCGCCTGGAGCAACAGCTCCCATGTCAAGAGGGAAAGGATTTGTATGAGCTTTGAAGACACCAAGACAGGCAGTTCTAGAGCTAATTCTGAAAACAAAACAAAGTGACAATCCACTTCGTGATCCACTTTCCTAGGAAAATTACACTTTACAGCCAATTCTGTCCTTACAAACTGATTATAAAATTAACTTATTAGCTGACTCAACTCTATTTTGCGTGAAGGATTGAGAAGGATCGCCTCCAGCTTTTGTCCCTTTAACTCTAATTATCAAGTGTATACCAGATTAAATTCAGAATGAAGTAGCCAGGTCAGGCAATCTACTTAAAGTTTAATGGAAGTTAATGATTCATTGATCAAACTCATTTATGTCTAATTAAAGCTTTCCTGCATTGGAAGAGACAAGGTGGAAGTTCTATAATGCACCTCTCTCCTCAGTGCATGGCAGATTTGCTGCAAAAGTGAATAGAGCGCTCACAGCATCCGTCTTTCACGACTACACGGCTTGGCAACAGCAGTGCATATTTAAAGTATAATTATTTTAGATGACTTTTCTGAGGGGATGGGGTTTACACAAAGCTGCCAAATGCAGTACCGATATCCAGCTGCACACAGCTAGATTGGAACCTAAGCTGGTCTACACCAGCACCAGCCCACAGTAATTAAGCTCAGGAAACATAATGGCTAGAGTAATGCAGTGCTTTCAAGCATGAACCTCAATGTACAAGGCAGCAACAATAGAAAGCCTGACTTCTGTTTGCACATGGATTCCCTTCCCAGGCTATCCATGCTAATAAAATGGTGAAATGACAAAGCCTCTTCATTCGGAGAGAGAATAATCAGGGTTTTTTCTTTCCTCTACACAGACTATCCCCTTTCACAGAGCGCTTCCTGCGTGTTACTGTATACAAAAACATATCATCACAATAAAATACCCTTTACTGGAACTACTTCTATCATAGTATCCCTGTTAGCACTTCTGAGAAAATGTAATTAGACACAAATGCCGAAACTTACTTGCATATTCGTCATTCCATTATACTCCTCATTTTTACTATCATAAAATGGCATTCTTCTCCCACCCCCTCCTACTCTTACTCTCCTTAGGTACTAAGGTGTTTTCTTCTGGATTCAAGACAGCAACTTGATACTCTACAAGCACTAGTGAACTAGCTAGTATACCTTACAGAAGATTTAATGTGGGATCAAGTGCAAGTCTTCTTTGTCAGGGGACCTTTACTTTGTTTTTTAGCTGTATGGTGTTTTGCAGGTCTATTCTAATATCTATTCAGTCAGTTACTCGTTGGCCTGTTTCTGTGTTTCCTAGTGAAGTCTCAGTAGACTGCATATTTCATCATCTCCATTATATTTTGTATTCATAGGGGCCAAATGTATTTTGACATATTATAATACCAAGCAGTGCATTAATTTGCCAATACAGCCCTCCATGGAAGCATTTTTCTACTCAAAAATTATTTGTCATGTGTTTTGTTTGCATTTTTCAGCTTTATTAGTTTTAGCAATTTTGTCAGTTGGCTAGATGTGGCATGGTTACGATACAGATGTGACCAAGTTCCCTTTCCTGGGTAAGAAAGCAAATAATGATCAGTTTTCTAAACACTGGAGAACTTGGGATACCATTCCTGAAATGCTTCATTGCTTCATAGTTTCATAGTTTCATAGTTTTAGGGTCGGAAGGGACCTAATAGATCTTCTAGCCCGACCCCCCGCCAGGGCGGGAGAACAACAAAAAACCCTAAAAACAAAAACGGGACTCAAATGAGTCCAGCCAGGTAGGCATCCAGCCTCTTCTTAAAGACCCCCAGGGTAGGGGCCAGCACCACCTCCCTTGGAAGGAGGTGCTTCATATGTGATAGTTACAGAAGTACCGTATAATAGTCCATTCAGTTCCCAGAAATCTAAAAAGCAGGCAACAATAATGAGGCAGTTTTATGGATTTCAGTGAAAAGATCAGATCCTCCTTTGCTCCAATGTCTGTTGATAATGCTTTATATTTTCACTATCTATTTTTGCTGCTTGCCCTGCATTTTCCCAAATTCAGTCATAACTGCTTTCCACCTCTTTAATATACTTGGTCACATTTGACCAGGATACAGAACTTTTGGCTTTCTAGATAGAAAGGTTTCTATTCAAGAAAACATTGGACTTGTTCTGAAAAGTATTTTGGTACTCAGTGGGCATTAGGTCTGTGTGAAGCAGCTAGAATTCACTTCGGATTTGGGCAGTTCGGGGGGCAGTATTCAATCAGGTGATTCAAATCACTGTCCCAAATCGATTCAGCCGAATCTGATTCAGAGATTCAGCAGCAGCTGAATCTCCGAATCACCCAGGCCAGGCCCATCTCCTGCCCAGCAATGGCTGCCCCACCCGCCCCGGCTCCTGGCACTTTGAAAAAAAAAAAGCCCTGATTCACCGGGTGCTACGGGGTGGGGGGGGCAATCCCTGCTGCCCCCCACTGCCCCATTCTGTGTGGGGGGCTCTGCACAATCCCCCCGACCCCCCCTGCTCCCCCAGCCCCACCCCCCCATGGCTGCCCTGCCTGCCCAGCTCCGGACCTTTAAGAAAAAAAAACTGCAAAAACCCCCAGGACTCACTGTTCCTGCCCAGCAGGGTGGTGATCCCCGCTGCTCCCCACTACCCCATGACATGTGGGAGGCTCTGCACAAGCCCCCTGAAGCCACGAGGCCACTGCAGGAGCAGTGAGACCCAGGGTTTTTCTTGGGTTTTTTTTTCCCTTAAAGGGCCAGAGCTGAGGCAGGGAGGGCAGCCATGGGTGGGGCTGGGGGAGCAAGGGGGAGGGTGGGGGCTCATGCAGAGCCCCCCATGCAGCATAGGGCAGCAGGGATCGCACCCCACCTGGCAGCACACGGTAAGTGCAGGCTTTTCTTAAACCACCAGGAGCAGCCATGGGGGGGTTGGGGGAGTGTGCAGGGGCCAGGGGGGCTTGGAGAGCAGGCAGGGGATGGGGCCTGGCAGGGGATCCCCCATGGTCTCCTCCCCCCTCCTCCAGGCCTCCCTCCCCAGCCTCCTACTTACTAACTCCAAGTCCAGCTGCAGCTCCCTGCTCATTTGGGACTGCCCAAATCATCAAAGCTCTTCGAATCTTTTCTGAAGATTTGGAGAGCTTTGAATCAATTCAGACCTTTTAATTGGTCCCCCGATTTGATTCAGATTTGGTCACCAAATTGGGCTAAATCTCCGAATTGAATCAGCACCTGAAGCTTTGCACAGCCCTAGTGGGTATTTCTACACATGTGCTTTAATGTGCAGTAGTCTGTTTTACTGTGCATTAAATTGTTACATAAAAAACATGTAATTAGTTAATGCGCAGTATAATAGGCTAAAGCACATTAAGCATTTCTTAAAAACGTGCATTTTCAGTACTGAGCATAAGGGTGGCCTAATGCTCATTTAATTAGTACCTCACATTGGAGGGCATTTACACATCTGCTCCAGGAGTGCGGGGGGGTGGGGGGGATGGGAAGGGGGACAGGCACTTTAAATGGACAGGCACTTCAAGAACCACTCTAATTAAAGCGCCTAGATCACCTTGTGTATCAGCATCCCTATGCTTCAAAATGGCACTGGGGGTGCTTTATGAAAAGCTCATTCGACAAGTTTTAGATAAAGCACCCCCACCACCATTTTGAAGCACAGGGACACTGATACACAAGACACAGGAAGCTGCTGGAGCATAGTAATTATCAGGAAAAGTACATTAATGCATGTGTAGGTGTGCCCAGTAATCTGGGTATTATAATTTGACTGTCTTCATATATGCTATTTTACCTGCTCAGACTGTCTTGATAGGTCCAGTACTCTTGTGAGATAGAAAGTACCCTGGTATCTGTATATAATGACAGAATAGCAGGAATAGTTGTAAAATTTTGTCTTGTTTAATTGTTTTTGGCTTCTTTCCAACCTTTGTCTTGTAACTGGCATAACTCTTTAATGACTTGAAAATCTAAAAGGGATCATGTGAAAAGTAAAAACAAAAACAAAAAAAAAGACACATGGGTACAAAGACTAGCCCACAATCCTGTAAGGATAAAATCAGAAAGTCAGAAGATGCAAAATGAATTATAACTAGTAAGGGACAGAAGTAACAAGAAAAGGTTCTAAGCAGTAAATTAGATATGCATTCCTTAAATACATAAGATGATAAGATGATACAAAAGAAAACTATAGATCCATTGCTTAGCAAGGAAGCAGAGCAAATAATGCACTACATAGGCAAGGCTGAAGTATTCAGTGCCTTCTTGGCTTCAGCCTTCACAGCCAAGGTTAATTGTGACAAGCTACTTAATCTATTTAAATTTAAAACAGGGAAACAGGAGCACAGCT
>NW_005842329.1:823903-825767 GCF_000455745.1 Alligator sinensis | reverse complement strand
AAAGAAGAGGTTTAAAAGATATTTAGGTAAGCTGGATGCATTCAAGCCCCTGGGGCTGTATGATGTTTGCCCTAAAGTACTTAAGGAAATAGCTGAAACAATCTCTGAACCCCTTGTTCATCTTGGAGAATCCATAGAGGACATGGGAAGCCCCAGAGAACCAGAGAAGGGTGCAAAGGGGAAAAAAGGTGGACCTGTGGAATTAAAGACCAATCAACTTAACTTCAATACCTGGAAAAATTTTGGGACAAATTATTTTAAAACTTAGTGTATAAGCATCTAGAGGGTAAGGTGATAAAGACCAGCCAATATGCATTTATCAAGAACAGATCATGCTTAAACCAATCTAATTTCCCTTTTTGACAAGGTAATTGACCTAGTGGATAAGGGGGAAGCAGTAGATGTGATATATCTTGACTTTAATCAGGCTTTTGAGACTCTCCCCACTGGCATTCTCAAGCTAGTTTGGGCAATACAAGCTAAATGTAATCACTGCAAGGTGGGTGTAAAACTAAATGAAACACTATATACAGAGCACTTATCAAAGGCTTGCTGTCAGATCAAGGTGGCATATCAAGTGGGATCCTGCAGGAGCTTATGCTGGAATTGGCTTAATTTAATATTCATTTTCATTAAGCAACTTAAGTATTGGACTAAGGAACATTTAGTAAATATTTGCAGGTGACACCAAGCTGGGAAAAATTGCAAGCACTTTATAGTCTCAGAATTCAAAATGATCTTGATAAATTGATCCATAATTATCAGTGATCCAAAAAGGCAATAAAATGAAACCAAATATAGACTGCTTCTAAAGGCTAAACTTTGGAAAAAGAAATCAGATGCACAACAACAAACTGGGGACAAATTGGCTAGGTAGCAGTACTGCTGAAAGTGATTTGGGGATATAAAAGACCGCAAAATTAATATGAATCAATAAGGTGATGCTGTTACAAAAATGAATATGTCACTCTGGGACAAATTAATAGGAGTGTCATATGTAGTGTAAGTCATGGGAGAAAATTATTCTGCTCTATTCAGCATTACTCTAGGTGAGGCTTCAGCACCATGTCCAGTTTTGGACACCACACTAAGAAAGAGGCAGACAAACTAAACAGAAAGTCCAATGGAGAGCTACAAGAATGAACCGAGGTTTATAAAATAGGTTCTAGGAGGAAAAATTGAAAAAACTTTCTTTGTTCAGAAAACAGAAGACTCGAGGGGGACATGGCAACAGTATTCCAATGTGTAAAATGTTGATGACAAGCATCTATTTCATAGATTTCATAGATTTCATAGACATTAGGGCTGGAAGGGACCTCGGAAGATCATCGAGTCCAGCCCCCCGCCCAAAGGGCAGGAAGTCAGCTGGGGTCATAGGATCCCAGCAAGATAAGCATCCAGTTTGCTCTTGAAGGTGTTCAATGTAGGTGCTTGAACCACCTCCGGTGGCAGGCTGTTCCAGACCTTGGGGGCTCAGACAGTAAAGAAATTCTTCCTTATGTCCAGCCTGAAACGGTCTTGTAGTAGTTTATGACCGTTCGACCTAGTCGTCATCCCTTGGGGCGCTCTGGTGAACAAACGTTCCCCCAGATACTGGTGGTCACCCCTGATAAACTTATAGGTGGCCATCAGATCACCCCTGAGCCGGCGCTTTTTCAGGCTAAAGAGCCCCAGGGCTCTCAGCCTGTCATCGTAGGGTCTGCTTCCCTGACCTCTGATCATGCGCGTGGCTCTTCTCTGGACTCTCTCAAGCTTCTCCACATCCTTTTTGAATTGTGGAGCCCAAAACTGGACACAGTACTCCAGCTATGGCCTCACCAAGGCCGAGTACAAGGGGAGAATGATGTCCCGGGATTTGCTTGAG
>NW_005842329.1:799870-821655 GCF_000455745.1 Alligator sinensis | reverse complement strand
GTGGAGCAGGTCAGCCAGTCTGGCTGAGAAGAGCCTCCTCCCTAGGGGAGAGAGGTGGAGGCCATCTCTTCCCAGCAGCTCGCTGCCTCTCTCACCAAAGAGTGGGCTGTGGTCATGAAAGCCAAAGCCTTCCCGATGACACCAGCGCTGCAGTCTTTGGTTGAGCATGTGGATCCTCCTCTCCCGCCTCAGCCCATAGCCTGAGACTGGGAGGATCGACGAGAACACCACCTGTGCCCCCAGACCCTTTAGCCCCGCTCCCAAATCCCTGTAGCGCCTCATGACCCAGCTGGGAGCGCTCCGAGCTGTGTCATTGGTGCCCACATGAATAAGGAGCATGGGATAGTGGTCTGTGGGTTTGAGAAGCTTTGGGATCCTCTCTGCAATTTCCCGGATGCGGGCCCCCGGGAAGCAGCAGACTTCCCGGGCTAAGGGGTCGGGGTGGCAGATTGCCCCCTCAGTCCCCCTCAGGAGGGAGTCTCCCACAACAAACACCTTACGTTTTGTCTTGGGGAGAACAGGGGCGGTAGCTGCAGTTAATTTAATTTAATCCTTATTTAATGCTTAATCCTTCTGTTAAAGCAGGGAAATATACTAAAATGATTTCTTAATGTCTCTTCTAGCCCCACACTCCTAGATTCCTCTAACAAGTTTAGTTGGCACTTTCTAGATTTTCCTGTTTTCTGCATGGGCTCAACGTGTTTTGGGACTTCCAACAACACCATTTTTAATCCCAGCCAGACGTTCATTGTCACTTCCTACTCTAACAGTTTCCTGTCTTGAACATATAGGAAATTATTTTTTTCAAAAAGGTTATTACAAGCCTACATTTCCACCTTGGCATATCTTTGTTCTGTTGACAATAGTGACCTTGACAGCTGTAAGCTGCCACTTTCACAGATGTCTCAAGCCCCATCTCACTGGCATTGTATTGTATGGCTGATTCTTTGTTTCACATCAGTTTTTAAGGATGTGATAGTACCTTACTAGTTCCTCTTGATATAGGAAAGAACTGAGTCCATATTGATTCTCTGTTCTGAGTAGCTTGCAAGAACTTTGGTCAGTTAAATTTGACTGGTCTCTGTATTGATTTACTATGTTTAATGATGGGTCTTTGATATATTACTTTTACTGTTTGAAGATCAGATCATAGCACTTGGTAGGTCAACAGATGTCCACTGTATTGCACTTCAATCAATCACAATTTTGTCTTGTTTATATTCAATTCCAGCAGACAGAGAAGGTCATGGTCATGATCTGTTATGACATCCTGCACAATGTCTCCTTGTTCATCTACCAGACGTGTATCAGCTATGGTGGAAGGTCCTGTGAGCCCCACTGGTAAGTTTTGCTGGTGGCCTTAATTTCTATCTACTGCAGGTTTGATCCTAAATTGAATTCTCAGCCATGTGCATCTTTCTGCTTTTGCCCAAAATGTGGTGAGATAGCTGCTATCCTTACCCAATTGCACTTCCAAATTTTCCTCTTTGACCTAACATACAGTAGGTATTTTTGCTTTTGCCAGGAAATGTCTTTACTTGTAGGCATTTGGTCATGAGTTCTTGTTAGCACTTGTTTTCAACTGTGTGGGTTCTGGTAAATAAGCAGCTTGTTCTCACCTGCCCCTGCCTCCCTCTCTTTCCCCTATTTGCTTTAGGGCTCCCACTATATTTTCTTTTCAAATGCAGTGGATTATCTATGAAACAGCTGCTATACTCGATGATCCCCATCTAAGCCCACCGCCTTTCAGGTCCTACCACTGAGAAAGCCTAGTCATTCAAAATGCACCTTGCAGCATTACCAGAGTTTATCATCTGCTTGAGATAAGTTTGTCTCTCTCATGAAGCATTTGTCCCAAGCATAATGTTAAAGGAGCTGTGTATTTAATTTGTTTAATTAAAAATGATCTTTGTTATTTGTATAACGTGTTGTTTCAGCCTGAATACTTTTCTGTAGTATTCTGCTCCTAACTCCCTAGAGAAACTGTGAACTCTTCATCACTGGAGGTGTTCAAGAGGTTGGACCTCCACTGGTCAGGGATGATTGAGGCATAGCTATATCTATATTCTACTATGGGGATTTCCCAAGCTTCTGGGCCTTGCTAGTTGCTGCACAGGGTTGTGAGTGATTCCCACTCCCATCCCACTGCTACATGTGTCTGGGGCTTTTTTTTAAACCTTCCTCAGACATACCAGATATTGACTGAAGCCAAGCCTGCAGATTTTAACTGGGGTGTACCAGTGCTCCTGCTGGGACTTCAAGACAGAGGTCTTGCCCCTCCACTTAAGGTCAGACCAATTGTCACATGTGGAGTCAGCCAAAAATTTTTAGCCCATGGTCAGATTAGTATGCCTTCTTCCATGGGCAGGTGTGTTGTCCTGTGTTGCATCAGGGTTGACTGTGTAATTTTGCTAAGACGTTAGACAAGCAATATGTATAGGATGGTTTAGATACAGATGATCCTGCCTCAGGCAGGGGAGTTGGATGAGATAAGCTATGAAGCTCCCTTCAACCCTTACTTCTCTAATTCAGTGGTTTTTATTTCTTTCTCTTCCTTTCTGTGCCTGGAAGATGTGGCATACTGATTTCTCTTGTGACAATTATTGTATTATTGATCCCATAGGCAGCACATTTTCCATGATTGTGTTCTCTCCATAGCATCCACAGATCTTCCTTTGCCTTTTTTCTTACCAGTCTTCTTGACTTTCTATTTGTGCCTTTGTTTTTGCTTATGTTTTGGAGTGTTTTTCCTTGTATTTACATGCTTTTCTTGAACAATTTGGTCTGCTCCAATTATTCCCTGCATTGAGATGTTAATTTGTTCGCTAGTGGTTACAGAGTTTGTGTTGGTTCTCTGAGCATTCACCTTAGGGTTTCTAAATTTTATCCCTATTACTGATCTCTCACAAAATGTTTATCTTTTAAGACTAGATAATCGCAAGCCTGCCATTTTGTAGCATTTGGCCATTATGTTGATCAATGGTCTCTTCAGGTTCTTGATCACAGTTGTTGAAAAAATTCCTTTCATATTTGATATTTCCAGAGGTCCTGGTTGTTGATATATCTCAGTGATGTCAGATCATGTAGCAGTCTCTGCCCATTACAGCTAATAGCCTGTTAGCTCTAATTTTGTTTTCCTTTCTTATCCAGTCCTGTTGTGATTCCTCAGCTCTCCCATTACAACCAAAGGAATGTTCAGTTGTTGAACACACTTATCTCTTCTCACATCTATCCACTTGGGGAGAGTAGGCCACCTATTCAGGGGAAAGAAAAAGGTCTGTGCAGTGTTCATTCTACAATATTCATATTTTCTGATATTAGATACTGACAGAAGCCAACTCACTTTTGAGACCAGATTCAGGGCCTTGTTACACATTGATTTTGGGTGGCTCCTGGAGCTCTTAACCCCTGGATTGTCCACACATTAACACCTGAAACTAGCTTTAAGTACGCTTTAGATGACTTAAAGTTATGCCACTCGAGGGCAGGTTTATCTCTGATCCATGTTACCCAGCTCATGTTCCATTAATGTACGGCCACTCCACACAGATGAACCTCCCAAGTTGCAGTCCTCCAGCATCCCAGAACACAATGTTTCCTCCCATCCCTCTCCCCCACCTTGTTCTGTGTGGACAAACTTTCCACCCTCTGAACTCTACTGCCCAGGGGGGAGGTTCTGGCACCAAGCCAACTCCCCTCCCACTTCTGGGGATGTGACATTCCCTATGTGCAATCCTATGCAAACAGCCTGAAGAGCACATGCCAACTAGCCGGGTTGCAAGGCACAGACAGGTCTGGAAGTGGGATCTGGGGAAACACACACACACACACACATACACACACACACACACACACACACGGTAGAGGCCATGAGTTGGGGGTTCCTTCCCAGGGCAGGGGCAGTAGCCCCCAAAAGCACCTTCCCTCACTGCTCCAAGTCACCCCAGGAAGTACAATCAGCACCCTGACATCCCAGTCCCAATACATTAAGACATAAGAACTTCTTGAATTTAATACCTCTATTTCTTTTTAATTTTTTTTTACTTTTTATTTTATCCTTCAGTGGCTGGCTGGCTTCATTTCACAACCCCTCCCCCAACCCCAGTTCCTTTCCCCCCATCCCATTACCTACCCCATCCCATTAATTCTCTGCCTCCCAGCTTCATGTTCCTGCCCCAGCAAACCATCTGTGCAACATACCTCGCACCTCAAGTAGGGGCAGAAGCTTGTCCTGGCTCACCAGCCCTGTAGTAGCAATTCACAGCTGTAGGCCCTGCTCACCAGCCCTCTAGTGGCAAGTCACAGCTGTGTAGGTGGGGAACAGTCAGAGAAGGTTTTTAGCTTTGAGGTGTGACTGCTCCAAGCTAGCACTAACACCAAACTCTAAGGACCTGGTTACACATTGCACTCTGAACTGCTCAAATGTTGCTTGGTGTTAGTGCTAGTTCGAGTTTGAAGCAGTCACACCTTAATGCTAAAAATCCTCACTGACTGTCCCCTACTTGCACAGTAGGGCTATGCGAAAAGGCACCACTCCATTTTGCCTTGAGGTTTGACAGAACAGTGTTTCATCTCGAATTTCATTTTGAGTTGAAACAGCTGTTCCATTCCATCGAAACAGAAAGGCTGTTTCAACACTGTTTCAAGTTTTGCTGAGGATGGGGAGTCAGACCAGTTGGGCTGGATGCCACAATCCTATATGCTACATCAAACCCCAGATTACATCAGTTTGTACTATTCTAAAGCAGAGCCTTCAGTCAAGTCAAAGTCACTCAGAGAAGATGTTGCAGTACAGAGTACCTAGAGATCAGTAATCCCTCCCTGTTTGCTGGTATGGTAGCTAGACAACCATTACAAGCCTGGAAGGGGGAAGTGCTGGCTGGAGACTGGGCATAGTGTGAGCATCTGAGAGGATGGACCAGTTAAGAGAATTCACAGAACAGCCTCCAAGGAAGATCCGATGATACTAGCACTGCTTCCCTCACATGGGAATGGATATATTGCTATTACTGGGAAAAAAAAACAGTTTTCCCCACCTGTAACTGCTTAGGCTGAAAGGCATGAATCAGTCTGTCAGAAGGAGCCCTCCCCATGAACCCTGCCTTAGCACATGCTCTTGCATGTCAGTCTCTTTGCTCACTTCCTGTTCCTCCCCAAATCACAGAAGGCTGCAATATAAACTAATAGCTAGGGACCTACTCAATTCATGATTTTGTGGAAATTACAAAATCAGGCATTGTCCACAAAATCCATGAGGAAGAAAACCAAAAATCTTACTAAAAATAAAATGCTGACTCCCCAGTGGGAGCCAGCAGTCCTCATGGCTACTGTGGCCTTAGCCACAATGCGAAAGAAGACTGATGAGAAGGGCAAGCAGTGGGGCCGCACAACAGATAGCCCTCTCAGTCAACCAGTGTCAAAGGGCAGGCTGCATGATGGTCAGCCCCTCAACCAATCAGTGTCAAGGAGTGGGGCCACTGGGGCCCCTTGTAGAGAGTCATGATGGGGCCCAACCATGATAAACCTACAAAAATGGCAGCCAGCCCCGCGATCTGCCCGTGAAATCAGGCACCTGCCTCCTTGATGTGGGTGGGTCCCTACTAATAGGATCCAATAGTGATAAAACATTATGGTACTAATTCAACAGCATAGTGATTCTCAGCCAGGGTGCCGCGCTACCCTGAAGTGCCTTAAGATCCTTTAAAGGATTCCATGGGGTGCCACACAATGTTAGCACTGTTAGGTGTGTAAACACAATTCACAAGCTAAAACCAGAGATTCAAATAGGAATATATACTATTAAAAAAAATTCTGACCTGCTGTAGTGTTTGAGTTTGTTTTACAACAGAAAAATTGCTCTAGTATTTTTCTGCAATCAAAAAAAAAAAAATTACCAAGAGAAAACTAAGGGCAGGCATTTTCTGAGAGGCTCCTCAAGTCTATCCAGGGGTGCCTTGAGTCTAAAAGGGTTGAGAACCACTGCTCTAACACCTCTCAAGCTAAGCCTTGTCCTCCCAATGAAAGTCTACTATGTTTGCAGTATGCTCCAAACATATACTGATAAGCCTCCACCTACCTGAAATGAATGTGGTAAATATCTGAAAGGACTAGACCAGCAAATGACCTCTCTGTAGGAAGGCAGAAAGCTGCATTGCAGGACAGGCTGTAGAACCATCTGGCTAGAAGGGAAAAACTAAGGAAGCAGGGGTGCTGCTGGCAGAGCTGCCTATTAAAAAAGGAACTAGGGAAGCAGGCTGCTGGGAAGCTGAGTAGTAGTAGCTACATATGTACCAGGAAGCCAACAAGTCATGTGCAAAGTAGGCTGTGACTGGCAGAAAACATGCAGGTGACCTAACTGCTTTTCAGCAGTGGAATGAATTGAAGTCATCCCAAATTCTAGGCCCAATAAGCCCTAACCTTCCCTTGAACAGCTCCTAAATTGCTATTTGCTTTGAACCATAACTGCTTAAGTCACTGTACCTAGAACACTCCTTTTTTCCTGCTAGCCTAACAAAATATCTCTTTCCTTAGTCACGTGTCTGAATGCTTACTCAATGATACTAGGGCTAATGCTTACAGGGCCCACCAGCTGTTGCATCTTCAGCACTTTCCTCAGATGCTGCAGTCCAGGTACACTTGCTAACTTTGATTTATTTGTATTGGCCTGGTTTCCAGGGGCCATCACTGAACACTGGAATCCCACTAAACTACATGCTGTAGAAATACATAACTACATTATGGTCCTTAACCCAAAAGAGTTTCACAATCTAAGTATTTGACATGAGATTTCAGAAAAATGAAAACAGACAGACTGAGGGAAGCATAAAGGAACAATGTATAATACAGAAGGTTACCATACCCATAACTGAACTTCGTGTGTACAAAAAACTTTAAGATGATTAGCAAGATGGAAGAAGCACTCCACTGACTGGCTTTCTGGCATACATACCAGCCTCTGGCTTCTTTACTATTCCTTCCATTCAGGAAGAGCACACACCAACTGCAGATGCATCCTCAGCTTGACAAAGGGTGTTTGTGCCCAAAAGCATGCAAAGAAGAATTTTTTTGAACTATTTGAGTTGGTCTAATGAAAAGATATCAGATTTACCCAAAGAATTTCATCCTCTTACATCTCACACATATTGTAGAGACATGAAGTAATCGTTTTGTATTAATATAAAACAGAGTGAAGCCCTGATTTCAACAGGGGTGCTGATGACACTTTATTACCAAAAAAACACAAATACTTTTTAAAAATATATATTTTAGAACCCTGCTCCCACAGAATAAACAATTTTATAAAAATACCTGCTTAATTTATTCATTGTTACATCTGATAGCATGCAAATTACGAGGTATCTTAAAAACTCTCATTCTTCAGGGATAAAGCAATCATTAAGGGAAAGGAATTAGGTAAACTATCCCCTGTGGATATAATTTTCTGTTATGGCAGGGGAATTTTTGCTCCTTCTTTTAAAGCATCTGGTTCTTATCACTGGCAGACACATCATCATGTATTAAATACACGACTGGTCTGATCCAGTACAGCAATTCTTGTGTTTCTAGTATGTAAATATAAAGTACTAACATTCTTATCACACCTATGTTACTGGCATCTACTTTTGATAGATGTAGCAAGACACAAGCTTTTAAGAAAACTATAATTACTCTTATGGAAGATTTACATCATCTGCAGAAGGTCATTAGCAAGTTCCTAATATGCCTGCAGTATTTTTGAAAGATTGAATAGGCCTTAAGCAAAGGTATTTCAAGATGAATAATCATTCATGGATGTTGAAAATTCCTGCCCATTAATATTGGCTATGCAACTGAAGCACCAGATACTGAGTAATTAATAACTGGTATACCTGCTGTAGTGACCTATTACACCATGAAATCAAGACCATATCAGTGTAAGATTAGATAGCTAGCACATAAAATAGAAGACCCAGTTCTAAACCTAATAGTGAAATGGATGAATGTACTCTTTATGTGGTGTCTTCAGCCACAGATGCCTGCAATAGCAAAGGGCAATAGTCCTCGAGGACTTTCAGGGCATAGCAGTTTTCTTTTATTAGATACAGGAGCAGTATTTTCAGGGGGATGAATGTTTCAATACAAAAGCTTCTTATATAGTTAGGAAGAGAGAAGGGTCAGATAGTTGTGAAGTGGGTAAAAAGCTGAATGGTAACAGATCCTAGAGGATGTAATTAATGTTGGGCTTTTCCTTTAAAGGTAGCTTCTTCCTGAAAAACGATTGTGAAAAGTAAGGAATAGATGTTCTGCTGCAAAGCTCCAAGAACTAATACAATCAGGAAGGTCCAGATTTGATTTGATCACAGCCAAGTGTCTAAGGTGACAGAAAATATTATAGTGTCACAGTCAAGTTCAATACACCTTCAAAGGATGGCAGGACAATGTATTTTCACCTGGGCAAAGGAATGATAAGTAGGAAATTCATGTAGCAGTCTGCAAATGCCTTTCTTTTGGATAACTGAGCTGAGAAAGGGCAGAGGAAGAGGAAATTAATATGACTGACTGAGGATTTGAAAGGGGAACTTAATACCTTAGCTGTAAGGTCCGATATAAATTCAGAACAAGAATTCCTCCCCTAGATAATGCATCTCAGAGAAAGTTAAAAAAAATGCATCTCCTACAGTCCTGCAGTCTTATGATTCTACCTCTCTTGGAAGGTACCACCATCCCCACTGAAGAGCAATGAGTTGCTGTTAAAACCAATACACACACACACAGTCCTGCAGGATTGGGGAGATTTTTAGGCTCCAAAATTGTGTGTGTAAATATTCAGGAAGTTACCACCGAAACCAGGGATAGTCTGTCCTGTTTACCTACCAACTGAAGTGCTGGTCCAAATTCTAGACTGGAGCATAAGGCAGAACAAGTAGTTATGGTGTTCTAGGGGTAATTGTTCTCGCCTGTCCCGCCTGCTTCCTGTGACTGAGAGAAGGAAGTAGACTAAAGGATAGCTGAGGAGGAGGACAAAGAAAGATAAGGCCAGCTGCATATAGTCTTCCAAGGAGGAGAAGAGATAGAGAACATTTGTAATGTGGTCCACTGGGAGGGGGAAGGAGTAGAAAGCAGTGAGAGAAGGTGCTTGTATAGAGCAGCCAACAAAAGAAGGGGCAGGGCTGGAGCTGAGAAAATAAAAATCAGACAACTGACCACATTAGAAGGCCCCAATGAAAGTGAATAGCTGAGATTCATAGCTTACCTGTACTTCCAGCTAGATACCAGTGGTGTAACTGAGCCCAGACCAGTGCAGAAAAAACGCACACATCACAAGCCTATACCCAGGTGACCAACATTTAAACTGAGACTAAAACTAGCTGCAAAGTGCTGACCTCACAGCCAAGAATCTAAGGACATCACAATGGGCTGCAAATACCAGTATTGGAGATCAGTGGGCTGAGATGTCACAGCCACACAAAATGTTAAGGTTGAGCAACAGACATATGGTAAACAGGAGGAAGATATGAAAAAAGCTGTAAATGTAAAACAAAAGCAGCCTCAGAAGTCAATAAACTATCAGTTCTATATGACCAGGAACCAAGACAAAATACTTCTCACAGAGAGGGGCATTATCATCAAGTGAGGGAATGCTATTACATTCTTGCATGTCAAGGTACTGGAGCTGGAACTCTGAGTTCTTAGTCCTGACAGTATCACTCATCAGAACTTTATTCTTGTTGTTTTGCTCAGATCCAAAAGACCATGTCTACCTTGTCTCCAGACTCTACTCACTGGTGCAGGGCTAGCAGTGCTCAGGGGCAGCTCCATGACCTCTATTTCAAGGTTTAGTGTGCACAGAGTGGGCATGTGACCTTTGCTGCAGCACTCCCTTGTGGCTAAAACAGACATTACACAAACTGGTTTAAGTAATCAGAAACTGGTATCAGACTTAACTGATGTGGGTCAAACCAGTTTCTGAATGTCTGTTCCAGACCCCTTGCTCATTTAAGATAAAAGACCCTCCTCCCTCCCACCCCCCAGCATCCTGGCATGCTCTTTGGGCTGGGCTGGGCAGGGCTCTCTGCTCCACAGCAGAGCTGGCCCTTTCCCTCTGCTCCCTGGCTGCAGCTCCAGCACAGACCCCCCTCACCACTCCCTGCTAAGCAGGAATTCCCCCCTACTCTCTGCCTTGCTAAGGAGGTGTCTGTGTATTAGCTAGAAGACCACATGCTGGCTACAGTCCTTGCTGAATCAACAGGCAGAATCAACAGGTAGCTAGTAATGTCCCTCTGTTTTCTTAATGGGGTGAAAAACACTAAGTTAGGGGTAATAAACACTGTTATCAATTTCCTGGTGGGATAACCAAAGTGTCCTGCTGGGGCCTGGCCACACTAGGACTCCCCCCCCCCCCCCCCCCCCCCCCCCTTAGCTCAGTGCTGTGGAAGGGATGGGAGGACTGCTCTAGCGCTCCCCAGCTTCTAGGATGTCTGTGGAGTTACAAACCAGTTCAGCCTAGCCAGGTTAAACTAACCTGCAAAGATTGAATCAATTCAAGCTCAGGCTTTTTGAATGTCTGTCCCTAGCTTAAGGCCAGAGGTGCCGTAAACCTCTTTAACCACTAATTTTATATATCAAAAGACTTTAAAAGATGGTTTGTTAATGAGAAACTGAAAAAAAGAACATAAAACCTGCTTTATAACAAATACATAATCCAGCAAGTTTTGATAAAGTTTCTGATCACAAATCTTGCATTATGTGGTATGCAATCAGTCATGTTTTATTTTCCACCTTCCTTATTGTGTAATTAAGGCTTTTTGAAACAGAAGACCAACAATCATCACATCACAAAAAGCAAAGATTTGTGAACTCTTCTCCTACCCTGACTCTCCATTGCATGATTTTTCAAGCTAAGTATAGACAGTTAAAAAGCCTGAAGCTGAATCACAGATTCACGGAAGTTTAGGGCTCAAAGGGACCTTATGAGGTTATTGGGAATCAATTCAATCTAGGCAGCCTCTTCCAAGCTGCATAGGTTGAACTGATAACCAGCTGAACTGATGATGCTGGGGGGAAGCACCCCATCCTGGGGTGCTTCCCCCCAGCCCAGCCCAGGGTCCTGCAGCCCCAGGGAGCTGAAGGGAATTCTTCACCTCCCCAACTCCTTGCCTTAGTTGCTGTGAGTTTTGGGGATAGCCCAGGCAGTGAAGGGAAATTCCTCTGCTCCTCTGCATTAGTTTTGCCTCAGATTCACACCAGCTAAAGCAAAATCAGCTGCAGAGGAACACGAGAATTTTCCTCAGCTCCCTGAAGCTGCCTGAGACTCACAGGGGCTGAGGCAAGAAGCTCTGCAGTTTGGGAAGGGAAGAATTCCCCTCAGTTCCCTGGGGCTGCAGGACTCTGGGTTGGGGTGGGGGGAAGTCCCACAAGGCAGGGGCTCCCCAGTGCACCCATGCTGGGCTGCATGGGCAGGCACCTGACCCAAAGAACTTCTTCACCCTCTTTCCTTCAGCAGCTGCTGAAGCAATCAGCAGCTGGGAAGGGGAAGGGGAAGGGGAGAGAGCTGCCAGGGCTGAAACCCCTCCACTACTGGGGCTTTCCCTCCCCCGCACCTGCTATGTAGGCCCTGGCTAGGGGGGCTTGGGATCTGTTCCCCTGCCCCCCTGTCTCTATGAGCTGATGGACACAGGCAAGAAGCAGGCTAAGGAGCAAATGAGCAACGCAGTCCCTGGTCCACTAAAGCAGGCAGCATAGCCCAGGGCTGCAAAGCATCCTGGGATGCTTGGGGACTGTGAGCTAACTTGACTCAGGAAGGGGTCTGAGACAGAAGTTCCATAAACCGGTCTGGCCTAAATCAAATAAGTCTAATATTACACCCAACCAAATGTATCTTAAACCAGTTTTGGTCATTTTGAAAGCAGTTTATATGCACTGAACTTCTCTTACAGGTTTAGACCAGTTTCTGATCATTTAGACCAGTGTATGTGTAACTTTTGTCCTTAGCCTCAGGGTCCACCAGCAGACTGACTATCTGCAGCAGCAAACTACATTTGAGTTAATTTGTGAATTTAGTCATATCTGTATGTTTATTATTTGATGATCTCCAGCTATCATTTCATTACATTACTAAGAGTCCTATCCATGTGAGGTAAGAAAATGGTTAAGGTTGAAGTTACAAGCCTTATAGATAATTTCCTCTATTGTATATCCCTCAGAATTAATTTATAACACAGGGTTACTTGTATAATCAAAATCCTCAAAACTGCAGTATACAGAGAGAACAGAACCTTACATTGCTACTGAAATAAAGTTATATATTTTATAGTTTGGTATTCCTAAACTAACAATATGGGGTAAATTCAACTAAAAAAAATAATTAAAAAAACCCAGTTGAATTACTTTTAGATTATAACATCTTTCATAGCAAAGTAACATGAAAAAAATCAACATAGTCCATTACCCTCCTGAATTAATCACCTACAGAGATAGAATAAGTAATTAATCTTTCCAATAAATAGAACTATTGCAGTAAGTAGAACTAAATGGACCTTTTTTTAGGGGGGGGTGGAGGAAGAGAGAGAAGGAGAGAATATATGACAACTTATATTTATTTTCTGCTGACAAGAGCTTCCTTTGTTTTTACTGTGCTGCTTCAGTCCCCAGGGCCTGCCCTCTCCTTCTAGTCCCCTGCAATGCATGTTGTCGAAATTAGTCTGTTTAAAAGATAGGTTGAGCCATTCTCATACTGACTTATATAAAGCCATTTTTCTGTTTTATTAGTCACATTAGCATTCTATTGCCCTTTAAATGTCACAAGTTCAAGAGCACAGCTGTACATATCTTGGAAATATTTCTGTTTGGTACAATAAAACACGAGGATACAATTTCCTGGGATGCAGACAAGATGACACAGAAGGGAAAAACACATGGGGGCATGGCAGGATTGGGTAATACTTAGAGGACTGTTTTCAGAAGAAGGGACAGGAGTCATTCACAAAACAGAGTTCTCCAAAAGCTTGTTTGGGTTGTCTCTATCTATAGATGTGAAGCAGCTTATGGACCTGCCATTGACTCCAGCTCAAGGAGAGGAAGAAAAATGACACTATCTACTTCAAGTGGCTTTTCTGACCTGATAGTTGCCTTTTCAAACTACATTTTACATTTTGACTACTCATTTATTAGCAATCATTTTTTTTCTCAGCAGAAGCTAGCAAAAACTTTCCTGGCTATATTAGCCAGCTAAAATGGTCCAGGGTTATCAGAATGACATGGAAATTTTAGATTGGTGGAAACGTTCCAGATGTACTAATGAATTCTGAACTTCTAAGAACCTGATATATCACTCTTATCTAATGTAGAAGCTGTTTAGATGACAAGAAATGTGTCAAGGAGAAAAGACAGTGCAGGAAGAAGGAGGGACAGGACAGAGGAAGGTAAAACAAGAACAAACTACTCTCCATTCTTTATATTGGGCATATATACACAAGACATTTACTGCACAGACTAGTTTGCTACCCAGTAAACATCTCGGTGTCTATATATGCGCCCCTATCAGGCTGGAGTAAACTAAACTAATTTACTTTGCAGCAGAATAGTACTTGCAATTACAAGAACCATTCTTCTGAGAAGTAAACTCCACAGTAGTACACATATAGATGCTGGAAGGGCTGACTAGGGTATGAGGGTGCTTCAGTGCAGGGGCTGCCTGCCAGTTAGCCCCATGCTGAAGCTCCCTCATGCCCCAGCCAGCCCCTCTGCAGCACACTGAGCCAGTGGGAGCAGTCCCAGGCTGGCAGGCTGATACCTGGGACTGTATCAGCCTGCAGCTCTGGCTGGGTTAGAGCCAGAGCTGCTCTAACCCAGCTCCATGTGCTTCCCATGAATAAACTGCAGAGCTTATTGTTCCGGAGTTATTTGTTCCCGGGCACACATTCAAATGGCACACCCAAGAGCAATAAACTCTAAAGCAATAAGTTTATTCACGTGCAGTAATAGCATGTGTAGATGTGTCCACTGTGAGCTTCTTCTGTTGACAGAAATCACTGCTTTATAGCAATTCTGATCCTATTGAGTTTCTGTGCAGAGAACCTCTCATTTGATGGTAGACTGTTAGTTTCCCCATGAGAAAGGAGGGCGTGAAAAAACTGTTTGCCATTCAGGAGTATGCACACAGTACAGCCATCAGGGTAGGCACATTTTCAAACTTGGCTGCTTCTGAGCCATCCATTGATGTATGGTGTCTACAACCCTTACAATGTCATTGGAGAAGCTAAATGTTCATTAACATTTGCAAATTGACCATATGTGCACAAAACTAACCCCTACAAGGTACAGCATCCTGCAGCAGTATGGTGAGAAATCTGTCACTACTGCCAGGGCACTGGTCTGAATCAGCAACAGGAGAGAAGCTAATTTCTCTGATGGTAGGGTGAAGCCCCCTGTTGAGAGGGATGCTGGTACCCAAATCACAGTCTGAATACTGATTAGAAGGATCTCTATGGACTTCAAAAAACTGAGTCAGGGCTATGGATGGCTTCAGGAGAGCATCCAGTAGTAATAGAGGGATCTCCTTATATCTGCAAAGCACAAGATGGCATCAGAAGGGCAACTACAGAAAATCCCTCTAGCCATGGTAAGAGTGAGCAGCACCTGACCATCATGCCTCTGATTATCCATGTGTAATTATCTGGATACTATGTTCCTCAGCACAAATAAGCAATGTGTAACATCAGTATGCTTCTGCTATCATAGTACATGCCTTAGAAACCATGTGTGGGGGGGGGAGGAAAAGACACTGACAGGAGACAGATGCTAGTTCTGACCCAGAATTAACTTGGCATGCACAGAAGTTGGCCTGAGTAAACCCAGAGTAATTCTGAATGAAACCCAGGAGCCTTCAGTTTTCTGCAGGTGCTCAATAGTTCTTTCCCTTTAGTCTGTCAGGCCTGCAACAGAAGTACTAAAGATGGTAAACAACAAGTAAGTCAGAGGCCATACAACAATTTTGGTCAAAGTTGAATGGGTTTGTGGCATAGATACCATATAGTGATTATTCTTCACTTAGGGCATGTCTACACATCACCCAATGGTGATGTAGCAATGTGCTACATCACTGTATGGTGCACTACAGCAACGTAGTAATCGTGTGTATAGCGCACTCCCCAGGTATAGTGCGCTGCTATGGCAATGTAGCAGTGAAATCTACCTGTGTATTGCTCACATGATGCAGTAACTGCCCTTATTGCACCGTGCTTGAGTACTTCCAAAAGGAAGTACTAAAGCACAGCACCATAGTAACATCGCCGTACAGAGATGAGTAGACATGCCTTTAGAGACGGACTGCATTTTTCTTGATAGCAGTTTCAGACTCTGAACTTAAGGCACAAATCCCATGCCATTTATCTGAATTGTTCTAGTAAACTACTTGCGGGAATGTTCATAGGGTTCTGTTATTGTTTCTTCAGTCCTCTTTGTGCAACTTGCCCCCCCACCACACACACACACACACACACACACACAACCCTGCCCCCAAACCCTCAAACAACAGACTCAGATTCAAACCTCTCTTCCTGAGATTTTGGCAGTTCTCTGCTGCTTATTCTACACATTAAAATTAGACAAGAAAGTGGTAAGAGAAATGACTTTTTTCTCAGCATGGTGTTGAAGATGGTATTGTTCCACTAATCTATTTCAATATAATGTAAAGGCAAGATTTCAACTGCATCTTTGAAAGAAATTTTGAAAAATAGTCTTCTTTCACATTAGACATATGCCCCCTTCAGTTCATCTAAAATTTGTGTTTGATTGTATCCACAATAGAGGATACTAGAAGAGAAAAAAGAACATGCCTTCAAAACAATTTCCTTTCTGCATTTTGTTGCCTTTAGTTTTAGATATTTGTATTTCACATAACAGCCATCTCATTCATGACCTGGCTTCTCTTTCAGCAATATTAGTTTGCTGTATGCACAAACAATGTCTAAGTACAGCGTTTATATTTCACTGCAAGATACAGCAAGAAGGAAAATAGTTTGGGAAAGAGAAAAGTCTCTTTTTAAAAACCAATTCTCTTCAATTGACCAATAAGGCAATTAAATATACATAAACAGTGCTTGTTGATTAAGTGATCCTGCTTCATCTGAAGATGTCAGAACTAACTAGTGATTCTGGCACTATGCCGCTGCAGGATTTGTGGGTATTAATTACAAATGCAAATATTTTCATAGATCTGAATATAAATATCAGAGACCAATGCAAAAGTCAACTTGAGGAACTATTCTCTACCTGCCTATAACCCTTCAGCAGTTTCAATGAGATTCGGTATTTTTCACTTCCCATCTTAAAATAACATATGTAGTTTTGCTGCGTAACCTGTTCCTGTAAGAGGTTCACTGCAGAAATTGCAGCCAAGGACAAGGGGCCTCAAGCTGGGTTTAAACCTACCAATTCTAAGCAGTTTCATGGAAGATACCCAAATACCATATTTTCTGAGGGTGCTCACATAAAGCATAACCAGAAATATGACATAAACCCATTTTTTGGAAGGCCCCAAAAAGGAGGAAAAAAAAAAAAGATCTTACCTTGGAGTATGGTTAAGCAACTTAGGTCTCTGGGGCTAAGGTCCCAAGCTGGAGTCCTCTCTGCTGTGCTAAGGCTAGGGCTGTGCACCAGGGCCTAATCCAGCACATGGTGTCATGTCAGCCAGTGGGGAGCTCCCCAGGGGTTCAGAGATTTACTAGTAGAGAAGCAATGGTAGCGTTAGTTACTATGGCTCCCAGAGTCACAGCAGTTAAAGTTGTCGCAGCTCCCCTGCTGTCAAATCTCCAGACCCTTAAGGATCCTTATTTCTCCCATGTAATGTGCATTCATAATTCCCCCAGATGACTTGGGGAGGGAAGAGTGGGGAAAGGGAGGGGGGGAAGGGACTTGAAAGCTTTACGTGAGTAAATATGGTAATTTAGACCATATCTGAGTAAGTATCCCCCATGCACCTCTTAGCCTACTCAATGGCCTGAAGACCCCATTCATCCTTTCCCCAGCATACCATCTCTACTGGACTTGTAAGGGCAGTCCTGAGCAGAGAAATCCTCCCCTGGCTGAATGGGAGGTTTTCACAGCTCCTGTTGGTTCCTTTGGCCCTTTTTACACAGCACAAATGAGCTAGGGCAGGGATTTAATGAGCTAGGGCAGGGATCCTTTCACTCAGGATGTTTAAAATTTCCTTGACATCCTTCAGAGTAAAAGGTACAACAATGATATAAAATGTAAGATATAGGATATCAAAACACATTTGAAGGGTAATGGATTTACATTTTCAGCTTGAAAGCCATCATCAATATAACCACTTATCTCTAAAACCTCCACAATTCCTTGTGTGCAAAGGGAAAAAAACCAGAGGAGGACAGAAATGCTTTTCTTCATGTACTTCTCCATTTTTGTTTAGAAAAAAAAAGGGTTTTAGCCACAATGTATTGTTGAAATAAGTGTTCTCCTTCACTTGATGTGTCCCCAAAGAGAATTTTAAGCCATACACTAAGAGCTACTAGAATGAGAGCTGCTTCTGCAACCTGGGGAGCCTGCCCCTGGCCTTCTCTTGCTCTTTGGAATCCTCTCTCTTTCCTGCATATTATCTACATAGAAACAGGCAAAAGTACCAGATTTGTGCACATGGTCTTTCTTCTGTGCTATAGGCTATACCTATAGCACAGAAGAATTAATGGTATAGCTGTGCTATGCCATACACGTACAATTATATGTACGGTAAGTACAGGCCTGTCTGCACACAGATCTGTTTTCCACATGGAAAAAAGGCTGGGCAACTTCTACAGCAGTGGCCCACACATTCCCTGTGAAGTGGCATCGAAGTTCAAGAGATCCAGGCAGCGAGGTGAAGGCAGGATAGGGGGTGGGATGTGCATCAGTGTCAATGGTCCCTGCAGAAATCTAAGCAGAAAGGCACCACCTAGATCGGGATCACCCAATCGGGATCACAATCACTTGGAAGCAGAGGGGAAAGGAAGGGATGCCAGGAGCAGTGGAAACACTTGCAGGGAGTGCTGAAGACTGGGCCACAGAATGATGTACAATGAAATGCATCAACCACCATCCTGAATACAGAACAAGCAGCACAAATCCTTGTCAGGAAAAGTGCCCGTTTCCATTACCCTCCCGCAGTCATGTTAAAATGCCACAGCTTACACAAAGCATGGTAATGGTGTCTGAGGGAGGCATTTGACTCTTTTGTTTTGTTTTTCAGCTCCCATTTGTCACCCTAACAAACTCTCAGCTGGCCATGGAGCTGAATAAAAATATATCTCAGCAAAAATCCGTTTTTGCCTGTAGCTGAAACCTCCCCCCATCCTGACAGCAAAGAAATGTGTGCATCCTAATACAGAGCTGGATAAGGCCAGAAGGTATATTTTTCCTGACATGGTACATTTTGCAAGTCTAAATCTATCCTATGTGATCAGAAACATTAATGCTAACAGGAGACAGCCCCAGAGAAAGAGGGAACAGCAATGAGGAAAACGGGGCGAGGGGGTGGGGGAGGAAATACAGAGGAAATTCTCAGCTATTAAAAACAGACTTGAATCAGATTGCTTTGTTTGGAGAAATGAGCAGCTGAAAGCTGATGCACCCCTTAAGCAGGCAACCGCTGTCATCACTGACCTTAGTGGGTGATTTGTGCGTGCCTGTTGCAACACAGGCTCATATGCTGAACACTGGCAAGAGAAAGACTGTTCATCATCATCTGGTTGATTACTGGAATGAGATGAAGCTTTCCCCGCTTCCCCCACACCCACACACCCTGTTCACAAGCCAGGAGGATTGGCTTCTGCCTCAGGAGCTGGCTCTGGCTGGCGCTATAAGGTACTCGATATAGCTAGGTTTTCCGCACAGCTTTGTCCTCTCCTGGATGAAATGTCAGGCCTGATCATATATTTATTATGCTGCCCATATCTGGTTGGCTTACAAAATAGGCTGTTGGCTTTACTGACACCACATGGAGAGACTGCTTTATCGGACATAAGAGACCTGTATCTTTAAAGCTTATGATCCTGAGCCAGATCCTGGCCGGATTATTTTGTTTGCACTGCTCTGACAGCATAAAGCAACAAAAGAGCCAGCAGAAAGAGATCCCATAACATTTCTTTTGGAGGAACAGAGACCTTCAGATGATTTAGGACTATCATTGCATACAGCAAAAGAGGGGGATCTCTATCCCCCAGCAATTTTTGCCCCTTTGGGTCATGGTCAACATAAGTTGCAACAACTCTGAGGTTACTCTAACTTACGCTAGGAATGACCAGGACTTTGACTAATTCACAAGGTAAGGAGAGTAAAAGAAACTTTAAAACCTTATGTGAACTGCAGCAACCTCAGGTGGCAGTCATGGTCCCATGCCCCTGAGTGCATAGCAATGCAGAACCAGCCCTACAGCGTTTCTTGCAATTGCTGCCTGATCTCATCATGCCTATATACTTGTCTCTTCCTGGGCACCATATTGATAGAGTTAGCACTACATCAGCTTTTTTTTTTTAAAATATCAAGAATCCTTAACATACAAATGTTGTGAAGTCTTTTCCATGTAAGAAGATATAATAAAGGTAAAAGGGATGGGTTTGCTTTGAAAAACTGCTTTTTGCCCTGCTTAAAGAAACAAAGGTTTGGGAGCAGGTTTCAAATTGTATAACACTGACCCAAAGGGTAATGCACCAAACTGGTAACATACATGTCAGGCAAGCAATCACAGCATGCAGAAAATAGTGTCCAAGCTGTATGAAGCCATTTTTTTTTCTGCTGCTGGTTTTCAGAGGCAAAGAAAGGCAGGAAGGGATAGGTGAGCCTTTTATGATTAAAAGAAAAAAAAAGACTAGCAATTGGGGCTAAGCAATCAAATGAGAGAGAGAGAAAGAGAGAGAGAGAGAGAGAGAGGGGAAGTAATTTAAAATTATAAAATGGAGAAAATTCTATGAGGTTTGCTAATGGTCACCAGACTGCTGAAATATACAGATCATTTATGCTGATAGGCTCTTACATATTATTAATAATACTACAATAGATTAAGGTGCACATATTTGGAAAATCTAGATAATATAAAGTGAAAGAGGAATTAAAATAAGCTCTTGCAGCTTTCCATCAGCTTTTGTCACCCACTTATTTCATCCTTCCCACTTCCATGGCATAATTTTTTGTCCAAGGAAATCTAAACTGAGAACTTAAAGTAGTCCATATATTTAAATTTTTAAAACAATTGAGTTTTCAAGCAGTGAAGCCAAGCATATAAGCACTCCTGAAAACCACAGCCAATATATTCTTTCAATATTAAAACCATATTTTCAAAGCCTTGCACCCGGTTAAAACGTGAATCCCAAACCATGTTATACAGAGAGTTTTATCCTTTTCAGAATGGGAAAGGATTCTGAGAGAGTTTCTGTGTAAAAATCCCACAAGCCAAAGTCTATAGTGCAATTGTTTTGCCTAGAACTGTAGGTCTCTTGCTTTAAAGTACTTGTCAAATGTACAACAATAAAGATAGACAACCCTAATCTTTCAACACCCACTCTCTTTTTCTGTACTGGTCCTAGGCTGACATTCTAGAATTCCATTTCGAAGAGTCACATGTGAGCCTGTCCACCTGCACTCATCCCAATTCAAAATCAGACAAGCTAAATAGAATCATATCTGGTGAGTACTTGAGGTTTGACCCCAGTTGCTTAATGCTCTCAGAGCCAAATCTGAAGAACATGAGCAACTCCCACTAAAATGAAGGGAAAGACCTTGAAGACACAGAGCCCCAGGGTGCTATTGACAGTAGCAGTAGTGTTTCAGTGGTAGCTTTCCTGAATCATTTCCCCAAACTAGTGAGAAATAGGATTGTGCTCCTGGCGGGGGTGGATGAAGAAATTAGTACAGTAATTCACATCTCTGCAAACTGGTTTTGAAATGCCACTCACCTTACACCAATGTAAGTGCCTGCACAAGAACCAAAGCAGTTAAGCTTTGAATTAAATGTAAAGCTGAGGACTGGATGCGTTTAAGTCGGCAGGCCCGAATGAGCTCCATCTAAGGGTACTGAAGGCACTGGCTGACGGCATTTCACAGCCACTGGCAAGAATATTTGAACACTCGTGGCATGTGGGCCAGGTCCCGGAGGACTGGAAAAGGGCCAATGTGGTCCCTAGTCTCAAGAAGAGGAGGAAGGAGGATCCAAGCAAATACAGGCCAATCCGTCTCACCTCCATCCTTGGTAAAGTCTTTGAAAAGATTATTAAGGCTCATATAGGGGAGAGTCCAGCAGGAAATATTATGCTGAGGGGAAACCAGCACGGGTTCGTAGCAGGTAGATCATGTCTCTTTTTATGACCGGGTTACAAAACACCTGGATGCAGGAGTAGGGGTAGATATCATTTACTTAGACTTCAGGAAGGCCTTCAATATAGTATCCCACCCCATACTGGTGAGCAAATTAAGAAGCTGTGACTTGGATGATTACACAGTCGGTGGGTGGCAAATTGGCTAGAGGGTCGTACCCAGAGAGTGGTGGTGGATGGGTCAGTATCAACCTGGAAGGGCATGGGCAGTGGGGTCCCCCAGGGCTCGGTCCTTGGACCAATACTCTTCAATGTCTTCATCAGTGACTTGGATGAGGGAGTGAATTGTACTCTGTCCAAGTTTGCGGATGACACAAAACTGTGGGGAGAAGTGGACACACCGGAGGGCAGGGAACAACTACAGGCAGACCTGGACAGGTTGGACAAATGGGCAGAAAACAATAGAATGCAATTTAACAAGGAGAAATGCAAAGTGCTGCACCT
>NW_005842329.1:798717-799173 GCF_000455745.1 Alligator sinensis | reverse complement strand
GGGCACTGGTCAGACTGCAGTTGGAGTACTGCGTGCATTTCTGGGTACCGCACTTCAAGAGGGATGTGGATAACCTGGAGAGGGTCCAGAGAAGGGCCACTTGTATGGTTAAGGGCCTGCAGACCAAGCCCTACAAGGAGAGACTAGAGAAACTGGCCCTTTTCAGCCTCTGCAAGAGAAAGTTGAGAGGCGACCTTGTGGCTGCCTATAAGTTCATCAAGGGGGCACAGAAGGGAATTGGTAAGTATTTATTCACCAAGACACCCCAGGGGGTCACAAGAAATAATGGCCACAAGCTAGCAGGGAGCAGATTTAGATTGGACATTAGGAAGAACTTCTTCACAGTTAGAGTGGCCAAGGTCTGGAACGGGCTCCCAAGGGAGGTGGTGCTCTCCCCTACCCTGGGGGTCTTCAAGAGGAAGTTAGATAAGCATCTAGCTGGGGTCATCTAGACCC
>NW_005842329.1:781891-798707 GCF_000455745.1 Alligator sinensis | reverse complement strand
CTCTTTCCTGCCTATGCAGGGGGTCGGACTCAATGATCTATTGAGGTCCCTTCCGACCCTAACATCTATGAATCTATGAATCTCTTGAAGTTAGACTGGCCAGTGTGCAATTATCTGGTTCCCTTTCTCCGTTTTTAAAAAAGATGGGCACTTTTTGCCCCTTTACTGTCTTCCAAGTTTTTACCTGAGGTCCATCCATGAGCTCTCAAGGTTAATAGCCAATGGCTCTGCAGTTGCTTCAGTCAATCTCTCTCATCAGGCCCTGATGATTTGAAAAAAAAGATAAACAGATCTACTTATCCTTCCATACCATAACTGGCACAATTGCAGCTCAGAGATGAGTAGCAGCCATTTGAAGTTGAATCTGAGAAAGAAAGAAATTATGCTGGTGGGCAGAAAGAAAGCATCTTCAAGAATTTTCAACCCTACTGTGGTCTCCTTTGGCAGAAGATGCATACTTATAGCTATTCATATTAGTCCACAGGAGTGGACCTGCACTACTTCATGCCCTTCTCACTCAGTAATATTAAAAAGTAATGCTTTCAGGCAGTTCGTTAGCCAAGAGACTCCATCCCCTTTTTAGCCAATAACGACCTACCCACCAGTTATTCGTGTCTTCATCATCTTCGGGCTGGACCAGAGCAGTGCAACATATCTAGACATGAAGACTTAAGCTCTCAATTCTAATGATTAGTACTGAATGCTGCAGTGCATCATCTCCTCAGAAACACTAGCTACTATGAGTACATTAGACCTGTTTTCCATTCCCTACATGTGCTTCCCATAAAACATGTAGTCAAGTTCAAGGCCTTGATCCCTCTGTTCCCAGCACTCATTGCCCTGTGTCCAACATCTAAAAGATGAAAAAGTTCCAACCTAAAGTTCCAAGATGAAAACCATGGCCAGCCATGCTACTCTTCAGACACAATAGGCTCAATGGAAGTCTCACTCATAAGGATAAATGTTGTCACTGTGGACAAGAAGTCTCTCAGGAACCAGTCTAAGTCTCCCTCAAGAGTTAGGAACCATCACAGGCCTCACTATCTGTTGCAAGGGCAAGGCACATTTTACTAGCGCAGGCTCGGCCTAAAAACAAAAAAGCACATAGCAATGTATACATTTGAAAACAGAACCCCGACCTAAAAATGCTACCAAAACAAAAAGCAATGTGATCCACTGCATAAAGAGCCATCTCCTTGAGGAGAGGAGGGGATTGCAAACAGGCGTCATGGGATAGATAAGTCATACAGTACTCTGATGCTACAGTGATGAAGATGGTACAAAAACCTATGTTGGACAGAATACTCCATCCACTTACAATGCACCTAAACTCTTGTGACTCCAGTGGTGCACTATGTGGGCTAGTTAATGCGTTGCTTTATAGGAGAAATAGTCTGTCAGTGAAGATAGCTCATAGGAGTGTGCAATGGCCAGAACTAAAACTGCTATAAGACAATACACCGGTAGGAAAATGCTGTTTAAGGTTTTGTTGAACTAACTCAAATCAGTTCAAAAACCAAAATATTCCAATTACACTCCAACTTGAGTGGAAACGACATGAAATATTTTGTTTTGATTTTGCAAAAGGGCAGGCAGTGCAGGAGGAAATCAGAAAATTAATTTTAAAAAATCATGTAGCGAAAATATTAGGTTTGTGGAAAATGCATTTTGTCAGATGAGTCCTACGGAACAATCCTAAACTGTAAAATATCCTAAATACTTGATGAAGCTTCTCATAAACAGAATCGTGGCTTAAGAAACACATCTGCTTCTGACTTCAGATTTTGCTTGTTCCAAGATGCATACCCTGTAAACACAAAATACCTTCAAGCTGTCATATTCTGAACCCAACCCTCGGATAAAGGCATTTTGCCCTTTAAAACCTAATTTAGGAAATAATAAATATCTTTTCAGCAATTCTATCACTCCACCCACCCAAGTATCATTTGCCTTAGAAACTATACTGAATTTTCTGGGTATGACCTACCATAGTATCAAACAATGCTCACCAAATGACAACAGTGATGTCAGCTTTGAAGAGGTGCTTCTAGAAATAACATGCAAAGATCTTGGAGAGTATAGATTGACTGCCTGCCTATAAATTACCCCCCTCCCCCCAACTCCGCCAACACAACCACTCTGAAAAACCTCAAAGCATGTGCTCAAGAAATTGAGCAAAACCATCATGTCCTTGGGGAAGTTGCTACAGATGCTCGGCAGCTGATTTAACTGCTATTTTTATCCAGATGCTATAACAAAGCTCTGTTCCCCAAAAGAGATACTGCAACTTTTTTCCAAGGTAGCTAATGAGATTAAGGAGTGGTAAAGCTGAAAAGGTTACTGTTCCTGACCTTTCATACAGGCCTAACTGTCTTAATGAATTCACTGGCTGTGACAAGTCAGCTACAAACATTGGATTCCAGATTCCCTTCCAATCACAAGGGAAAAACATCTTCTCAGATTTATTGAAGAACTGACTAGCGGCACATAAAAAGAATGGAGTAACAAATCGCTCAGTACAAATGGTAACCCAGCTAACTAAAGGACAAGCAGAGGTTTGTGCAACTACAAGGTAAGAAGCTATGAAAGTATGGGCAGGGGGGATCCACAGCCTTTAAAGAGGTCTCCATCTGGGAAAAACAATTTGTTAATGAACACAGGAAGAAAAAAGTTCCTTTTCCATGATCACCTGGAAGGAAAATCTATTACATTTCCATAATGACTCATTAGGCCAAATTGCATGCTCGGTAACATACTTACAATCTCCTTGGATTTAACTAATTTTTCAAGTGTATAGTTAAGGGCAGAATTTACCCCAATGTTTCTAAGAGCATATTGAAATGGAGAATGACTTTAACAGGTTTATGTGAACCTGTGCCCAAACGCTTGCCGCATCTCTATAAAAGATGCAACACGAAGGAAACAGTTTTTTTCTGGCCAGCCACAACCTCACAATAAATTTTCCTTCCCCATATATGTTTTAAAAATGTATTATATGTATCAAAAGTTCAACCCAACCCAAACACAATACCATTATAAAGGTATAGGGTAATGAAAGGAAATGTTCAATAGAAAAGTTTAGAAGAGTAGTACAGTGTCTTGAGAGTAAACAGTTCGGTAAATAGGCTTCTGGAAGGCTAATATTCTTTATGAGAGCATAATTACAGTTGCAATCTGTGATCTCTGGTACATAATAGCAGCAAAGTGTATACCTGGAAACATAGAAATAGAGGGTATGTATCATGAGATGGTTTAACATTATCTCCTCACTCAGATGGTAACAACTTTTAGGTGAATGAGTGTGCTAACAGGTTATTTCATTAATGTCTTAATCATAGAAATGAAGGCTGGAAGGGATCTTGAAAGATCATCAAGTCCATCCCCCCTGCTCTGGGCAGAAATACTGCTGAGATGAAATGATCTCAGCAAGGTGTCTGTCCAGTCTCCTCTTAAAGACTTCCCTGGTTGGGGACAGCACCACCTCCTTGAGAAGTCTATTCCAGATTCTGGTCACCCTTACCATAAAGAAGTTCTTCCTTATATCCAACCTGAAATCATCTTCTAACAGTTTATGGCTATTGCTCCTTGTCCTTCCCCTGGGGCACCATAGTGAACAGTTTTTCTCCCAGCTCCCAATATTCACCCCTTACATACTTATAGATGGCCACTAAGTCCCCACTCAGTCTTCTCTTCCCCAGGCTGAACAGTCCCAGATCCCTTAGTCTTTCCTCATAAGGTTTGTCCTCCAGACCCTTAATCATTCTTGTGGCCCCTATCTGGACACTTTCATGATTCTCCACATCTTTTTTGAAGTGCAGCGCCCAGATCCAGCCTTCTCTTGCCTTATGCTTTATAGACCATCAACAAAATGATAAAAAGCAAAGAATCAAGTTCAGATTAAATATGTGACTTTATATGATATGGATCAAGCTGAAGGACTCAGAATGGCAGGTGAAATTAACTCATGGGTTGCTTTAATCTATGGTGGTTGCTAGAGAGGTCTGTGCTGATGTAATTATCCTTAGTGTGCACCTTCTATTATACAGCTATTGTTAAAACATAGCCTTTGGGGAGTCCATAGTGTATCGCTCTAGCAAGAAAGATAAAGGATTATAATCATAAAAAAGTCTTAACATCCTTAGTACTGTTGTTAAAACATCTACATTCATGTTTTCTTGCAGCAGTGAAACAGTTTTCAGCTCTGGGAGGGAAGACTGAATATCAAGGCCAATTGTTAGCAAGAGGTTCAGTAAAACAGTCAAGCTTTCCATTTTACGAGCTTGGAATCTAAAAGGCAACAACATTTGAATAAAATAGAAGAACGAGGTAGTGGTGCTGAGCAGCTCGGAGGCCAGGACTCTCACATAGCATAGACTGGTAATGGAGCTAAGGATAAAGATATTACCTAAATATCTTCTAAGAAAAGTTTCTGACATTTGGCAAGTATGGGGACATGAAGAATGTAAATTCTTCAACTAACTGGAAGTAAACTTCTGGCAACAGGAAAGACCATGTTTTAGTGGTTCCATGTGTTAGTGCTTAAAAGTGTCTGTGACTAGATTAACGAGAAATATGTTACCAGCGGAAACGTGATGCAGTTATTTGTTTATTTGTCATTATTCCAGTAAGCCTCATCTGTCTTCATTCCTACAACAAACTTATAGCTAACATCATTGCTAGAAGCAAAGTAAGAGATTTTCTAACACCTTTCTTAAGCTATGTAGTCCTCTCTTTCTCCTCTGATTTCTCTTTTATGAGAAAAATACAAACGGACAGTAGAAGAATTCAGGGTAGAACAAGTCTGTGAAAGAAAAAGAGCTTTTTTGTACTTTTCCTCGCTAGTCCTCTCACCTTCATACAACAGTACAATAAAATTTGTTGTTGGTAATGCAGCAGCCACACTCAGTCCTCTAACAGGTAAACAGATCATATCTTTATGTTTCTCTGTTCCAGAGAGGACTGTGTACCTTACTGTCCAATTACAGACCTCTGAGCTTCATGTCAATGAAGATTTTCCATTAGCCAACAGCACCATTTCCTGCTTGCACATACAAAGATGAAAACTAAAACCAGAGACCGTGACAAGAGACTGTGCAAGAAGCAGAACAAGGATGGTACTTATTCACTTTCAGCTACACTTCTGCCCAGGCAAATCCATTTCAACTGCAGACAGGAATTAAGGCACTAGTTCAGGAAGATTAATTAAAGGGTCTCATATCTGAAGTCCAGTTCAGTTAGTAAATCAGATGCCATAGCTTTAGGCTCTGTAATATCATGCATCTCTGACTCTGCTGAAACCACAGATTATTCATTCATTAACACAAGCTCAGCCACATTTTTTTGCACTAAGTGCTAAGGTTCAGAGCAATAAATTCACATTTAATTAAATAAATAAGGCACAAGATAAACTTTGTGCATGCCAAAGGAACACACACAACTATGAAGAGACTGGCATTCTTGTAAACCGCAACACACAATTCATCTATATTTCCTATACAATGAAGCCATATGCATTCTTTTCTAATTATTCATTTTAATACATAATGCACAGCTCCCAATTCCCTTATTCCTGTTCCCCTCTCCCTGCCCAAAGGTCCCCCAGACCTTTCTATTTCTGTAGTTCCAGCATTTCTGCTATATACATGCAAACCAGACTTCTAACTGCAAGTTATTTGATCAGCAAGAAAGACTGTAATACACTAATTAAAATGCAGTTCTACCCAAAAAGGTGACTGAGAAGCATGTTATTGTGGCCCCTCTGGTACCATATTAGAAGTTTGCTCAGAGGTTTACTCTACCTGTCTGTCTTGGTGATTTTTCACCCAGTGTTGTCATCAATAATAAATAAACATTTGTGAGCCAAATTCAGTCTCTTTACTTACACCTATGTAGCCCCATTGCTTGTGCTCTGGCTGAACAGGGGGTTAAGAGCAATAAAAAAATCTGACCCTGCACTTGGCACATAGTTAAATGTCCTGATTGTGATGATGCACCAGCAGGGACCAGAACACAGCTTTGTTGTGTTGGCTCTTCAGGTTCCACAGGTAAACCAGTCAAAATCTTGATGAAAGCCAGGCCACTGGGAAAATTAATCAATCACCAGACTCCCATTGACTTCAACAGGGCCAGGAGTTCACCCTTTATTTTTCACTAAGCCTGTGGGAACAGCAGAATGTGTATTAAGTCATTGATTCTTTTCTTCTGTGGCCAGTGAACTTTTCCCCCTCTTTGCCCATCGCTGGGCATTTCCTTTAATGTTTCCTATCTGTATAGTTCTATAACTGCACAGAAACACTAATGTGTGCTACCTTTTTCATTGAAAGGGTGCAATGTATGCTATGTTTTATACTTTTGCTAACAAGGATGAATTCTGAGTTAAAATTGAATAGTATCACTGATGGACATTTTTTTAAAGCAAACAACCAAGCAAGAAAACCAAAGACTACAATATTCAGCTACCAGTCCATTAAAATGGTTAGCCTACATGGAACAAATATGCTTTTTTCACAGCCTACAAGCCTGATTCAAGAAAGCTGAGGAAGTTTAACATATGCTTAACACAAGCATATGTTTAACATATGCTTAACATTGTCACAACCCAAGGGTGTGATTTTTTTGTTTGTGTGTGCTTCGGCACTGCTGAATTATTTCCCGCCACTTGTAGCTTTCTTTGCAGGGTGCATTTCTTCGTTGCAACACAGAAATGCACGTTGCAAGGAGTTCCCGCCATTTGTATTCAAATTTGTGCCCCACTATTGGCCAGTTCTAAATTATTCCTACGTGGCAGCTAGCGATTGGTTTGCTAGCCGTATAAAAGGCTTGAGTGGTTTCCGCCCAAGGTGGAGGACTCCACGAACATGAGGAGGAGGAGACTTCACATCTCGTGAAGATCTCTAAGCGCTGCGGAGCCTATTGGACCCAGCGTGTATATCAAGAAGGCTACAGGGGTCTGATCAGCCTCTCGCCTCTCCCCGTCGCCGAGCTCAATCCTTCGACGAACCCCTTTCCCAGCGGGCAAGTTCCACGAAGCCTAGCAAACTTCGTGTGAGTGAATCCAGAGCTCTATCCGAGTCCTTTGAAACTGGGACTTAAGCGAAGTTTTCCTGGAAGTCTTTCCAGCCTACACCGCGACCATCTACGGTGTAAGTAAACAGTCTTAAACAACCGCTAAGCGTCCGTGCCTAATTCTAGCGTGCCGCCTGCCTTCCCTGACCCGGCGTGTCCGGGCTGCTGGCCACAGCCCGCCACGCGAAAAAAGGGCCTCGGACTGCTCCCGGCCTGCACAAACATAAGCATGCATTTAAACATGGGTTTATCCTTTCATTGCACAGAATGGACTTGAGAGCTACTCCTCTGGAGTAGAGATGAATTTCTAAATTAGTGCCTAGGTTTTTAGATACTAATTGCTACGCACTTGAGTAAAAACTTTAGGCCACCCTGCGTAGAAGCTTGTGAAAGTAAACCCTGGCCCATGCACTAGTACAAAATTGAATTCTCCTTATAGCACAGCTCCACGCTCTGACAGTTTGGGTACTATAGTAACCCACTGCAACACAGGGTTCCTTAGTTTAGAATATGGCAGCAGTAAAAAGCAATATAATTGCATCCTGAAGATGGTGCAATAGAAGCGATTTCCCCACTGACACTAAAAACAGCTCTCTTTCTTAGGTACATTTTGCTTCCAATATTGCTCTCTGTCATAAATTAAATGTACAAGGTGGTATCGCTGCTCTGTAAACATATTACTTAAAGTACTTTTCTTTTACTTCAGACATAGGTGCTGAAACTTTCAAAAAGAGGCAGCAGATTGAAAAGCCTGGAAAAAGCAGCAGATGTGGGGGGGTTTAAACTGATAATCACACAAAGCTAACCAAAATGGGACCACAGGAAAGAAGAAAAAGACATTTCTTGCATCTTCAATAGCTAATGCTGGAGCAGTACCTTTTCTGCTTCCTTGCTATAAGCAGAAGCACAAAATGCAATCAAATATTTTGTTCTTTTGCGGTTGTTGGCTGGTATCAGGAAAGAATCTTCAATTACAGTCATTTGGACTTGCGATATTATAGCGCTGATAAAAGCAAAATAGTTTGAACATCAGAATGTTACTCTCAAAAATAGGAAAAAGAAAATGCTGGATATACAAAGCATTCAACAACCAGTCATTAAACAGGGAAGTGGTGTTTTGAGCAAATGATGTCTGCAGAGCCTTTGATTGTGCAGTGCTATTCAGTTGAGTCCCAACGTAACAAACCTGGAAGAATGAAATGTGATTTCTGCTGAATACCTCCTTCCTCCTCCTTTTAATGAGTGTCAGTATCTCTTCCTCTTGCCACCCCTCTGGTTGCTCTCAAATATTTAAACAGATGTAGTACAATCTACTTCCATATAGAACATCCGATTTTGCTTTAACTGCTGGAATTTAACAGCCTGTGAGCTTGATGGAAAATTTTGAAACACCAGCCAAGTGGCTTTATTTTCTGTTCCCAGTTTATGCTATTCAATCAGTAATGAGACATCAAAATGACTTGGCCCAGCTGTAGAACTGTCAACGCAGCATTATGACTAACAGGTAGAGCTCTCCTTGAAGGTGAACAACAAATGAATTTATGGCTGGTCTGCCTTCTTTGGACATAGGGTGCCCAAGTGAACATGTGTAATACTTCCTTGGTGAGTATTGTCCTGCAACATACTTCTAAATAACTCACTTGTCATGTTTTTGCCATGATGTCCATCTTTGGCACAACTATCCACGCCCCACTGTTGCAACACCTTTACTCACACCATGCAAGTGATAGCTCAGCATCTCAGCTTATCACCGGAATGCAGACCTGGGCCTGTATGGAGTAAAGAGAAAAAAGCTAATCAGTTAAGCAGTGTTTTTAATTTTGTTGTATGTTGTTTTCAATTTCTATGGTTATTATATGCTCTTCCCAGGATAGATGCAAAGGAACAGACAATAAGGAGATAACAAATAAATTAAGTAAGTGCCTCAGGGAGAGGCAGAAGATATTCCAAAACCCCTGTGTGAGCAGATGTAGTGCTCCCATTCCTAAACAACATTCTGGAGCTCAGCCTGTCTCTCCAACTTGGTTCACCAATGATAGGTCACCAGGATAAGAAGCCTTCCCATCTAATTTCAGAAACCATAAACTTCATAGACTTTAGAGACTGGAAGGGACCTCGTGAGATCATTGAGTCCAGCCCCCCTGCCATAGGCAGGAAGTCTGCTGAGGTCAAATGATCTCAGCAAGATATGCATCCAAACGCCTTTTGAATGAGTCCAGACTAGGTGCTTGCACCTCCTCTGGAGGGAGTCTGTTCCAGACCCTGGACACTCAGACTGTAAAGTAGTTTTTCCTTAAGTCTAGTCTGAATCAGACTTCCAGAAGTTTGTGGCTGTTAGATCTAGTTATCCCTTGGGGAGCCCTGGTGAACAACTCATCTCCCAGACCCTGGTGCACCCCCTTATATACTTATAGGATGCCACCAGCCTTCTCTTTGCCAGGCTGAAGAGTCCCATGTCCCTCAGCCTCTCCTCATAAGGCTTGCTCTCTTGGCCTTTGATCATGCGGGTGCTCTCCTCTGGACTCTCTCAAGCTTATCCATGTCCCAAAACTGGATGCAGTACTCCAGCTGTGGCCCCACTAAGGCCAAGTAGAGCGAGAGGATGACATCCCTGGTTTTGCTTGAGATTCATTGGTGGATGCATGCCAGAATTTGGTTTGCTTTGCCAGCTACAGCATTGCACTGGTAGCTCATGTTCATCTTGTGGTCAGTCAAGACCCTCAAGTCCCTTTCAGTCATGGTGCTAATGAGTGTAGCACTGCCAAGCCTATAAGTGTGATGGTGGTTCTTCCTCCCAAGGTGGAGCACTCTGCACTTCTCTGTGCTAAATGCCGTCAGGTTTTTGTCCGCCCACTTTGCGAGCCTGTCCAGGTCATCCTGTATCCCCAGCCTGTCCTCCAGTGTGACCAGTCTGCAAACTTTGCCAGTCCACATCTGATGTTGAAGAGTACTGGTCTGAGCACTGAGCCCGGAGGGACACCACTGGTCACCTTGCGCCAAGTTGGTATGCTCCCATCAACTAATACTCTTTGGGTCCGACCATATTCTTCTTCTGCAGGGACTTCCATCTCATGGCTCCCCAAAACTTTCCAGAGCTAGAATCCCACCTGAGCTTTGCCTGAGCCATGAGGAACCAGAATATAGAGCTTCACATGAAGCAATTTGCTGACTATCTAAGTTAAATGGATCTTGGAACTCAGTGTACAGAAAGAACTGGGTTCCTGCCACTTAAAATAACTTTATAGAATTGTACACCATGGGCTAAATCTTGGGCCATCTCCCATCCTGCAAAGAGTACCACCTTTGCAGCAAGATAAATCCTGAAGACCATCTGGCCCAGTGTTTAGATGGGGGAGGTGGGGCCACAGGCAGAGGAAATCTGCTTTGACTGAGGGTGAGAAGATGTTCTCAGGCTGGAGTTTCTACTTCCCTTAGAGCCATGAAAGTGTGTCTACTGTAAAGCTACAGCAATTATCACGGAGCTTCTGGAAGGGACTGAGAAGGTTGGGACTGGCCAGGGGTGAAACTGGAGTGGGAAGAAAGAATGGCAGTGCCCTCCAAGCTTCACCTACAGGCCAACCTCAGCCTTGGCTATGAATTTATTTGAATGGGAGCTATGCAGTTAAACACCCTAGTTGGCCTGGCAAACCTTAACCTTTTGTCTTTAAATCAGAATCTGGAAACTTTTAATGTAATGCTAAGAATGCCCATAATTACCTCATTTTTATGTTTCCATTTAAATTTTGCACAAAAATCTAATGATGATCCAAAACAGTGTCAGGAGTGAATTCTTAACAATCTCTTCCTTTGCCTTAAGCCTACTTCAAGGTCAATTATTCTATTAAAGCTGTAGTTTTCTATATACCATATTCCTTTTAATTAGGATACTCCTAATTGGGAAGCTATTGCTAAACTCTGTTTTTCTTTCTTTTTACTTTTTTAAAACTCAGAAATAAGATTTAAATAAAAATAAAATGCAGCTAATATCAGTTTTGCTCTGTATTCTGTTTCTTAAAATCTTTTCAGAACATTTTTATTTTAATAACCTGTTATCTTAATCAGAACAACCATTTATTTGGGATGGCTGCTATCTGCTTAAACTGGAACAATAAGCTATCTACTTAATACAATTAAAGGATTCTATTCTATTTTGATAGAGGCAGAAAACAAATAAAGATATGAGATGGGGATAAATAAAGATATGAGATGAGGGGAATGGGCTAAGTAGTTAGAGCCAAATTTTTAAAGTATGTAGGTATCTTAGGTACTTAAATGCCCTTAAAAAGGGTCCTTAGCTCTCCTGAAAGAAGACCAAAAGAGTTCTTTTCATGCAAGCACCAAGAAGTTTAGGGGGACAAATTCTTTCAGTTCGTATCAGGGTAAATCTGAAGCGATTCTGAGGAAGTCAGCAGAGTTACTATGGATTCAAACATTCATGGATGTGAGAACAAAATATGGCCTCTTTATCTAAACCTCTTGTCCCTACAGGCCTGGACTGGAAATTTCATGTAAGCATTCTGGTCTAGATCAAGGCTTCAGTTACAGCCTTACCATGCCAACTAGGAAATGGATGGAGAGATGAAAAGAAGTTTTGCCCTGACTTCCTGTGTCAGGATATGGAAAGATGAATGCTTGGAGCCCTTTCAAAAGGGCAGCAGCTGGTATGTCCCAATTATTATCACACAATTCAAACATGGAACACAATTCAAACACAGCAAACTTGAGCCAACTTTAATCTTGCATGAAGGAGTTTTAAAGTTGAAGTGGGTTTGCAGCATTTGAATTGTTCTCAATTCATTCACATATAACGATTAGAATGGACCAAGTGCTGTCCTTTTGAAAGGTCTCCAACTGTTCACACCCTCAAAATCTGTAGGGAAGAAGAAAGGAAAGCTAAGGCAGAATGAGTACTGGATGGCTATAGCAGCAGCAAGATAATATTAAGAGCACAGCTGGTGCTGGACTAGGGAAAGTGATCCACAGCACAGTACAAACATAGGATCAGTAAAACTGCACTGTGATGCACATTAGAATCAGCCAGAACCCCAGGAAGGAGATCATGAATTGGTGACAAGCAGGACAGTGTGTGTGTCTACATAAGATACTTTACTGCACAGTAGACTAGTCTACTGCACAGTAAAGCGTCACTATGTACCCATGGTCATGAGCTGCTGTGCAGTAGATTAGTCTACTGCATGGTTTTCTACTACCTGTAAATACAGGTAATAGATCTATCATACAGTAGCTACTGCACAGTAGCACACAGTTAGACACCTGACCAGCAACACATATTGCTCCTGGTCAGCCCTGGCAGCAGGGGTGGGAGAACAGGCCCCTTCCCCAGAAGCTGCCTACTGCTAGGGCTGTCTCTGATCATAGAGCTCAGGTGGGGATAATATGCCCTTGCTCCAGCAGCAGGCAGCTCCCAGCTCTACGATTGCATCCAGGGCTGAAAGATTGCTCCCTGCCCTCAACAGCTGCCTACTACCAGAGCAGGCTTTGATCATGGAGCCTGGGCTAAGACAATGTCCCCCTGCTCCGGCAGCAAGCACCTCCTGGTCCCTGCTCTGCGATCGGTGTGGGGGGTGGGGAATTGCTTCCTGCTCCTGGCAGCTGCCTGCTGCTGAGTTGGGCTCTGATTGCAAAGCCCAAGCTGGGACAATGTCCACCTGCCCCAGCAGCAGGAAGCTCCTGGCTCCAGCTCCGTGCAGTATTTTACTGCACAGTAAGCTTGCTGAGCATTAATTGCATGTGTAGACGGACCCAGTGTTGGTCAGATGCATAGTCCAATTTAAGCCCTGTACAGGTAAATGGTCCAAGACTGTGTTGCTGCAGCAGTTACAGAGACAGTGAGGTCAAATCCATCAGAACCCATGGTCGAGAGGCTGACTTGGGAACCAGACTCAGAAGCAGCTGAGAGCCAGTGGACATATTCTGGTCAGCAGGCACCTAGTCCAGCAGAGGCCAAAAATCAGCATACACAAGTTTGCACCATAGAGATACTAGGGCTGACTCAGGTGGTTGCAAATCAAAGGAGCCATTACTTTGCATTACGATTGTACCAACAATGCAAGGGAAAAGCAGAATCAAGCAACAGGAAGCCTATTTGTGGGATACGTCCAATTTTATCTCTCGCTGGTAAGCCCTATGCAAGACAAGAGATTTAAACCTGCTTTCTCTTAAAATTGGGTCAAGGGAAAATGACAAGGGAAAATAAATGGCTAATCCAGTTTTTCACAGATTCAGATTTATGGGACTGTGGAAGCACCTAAGGTGTCAGGTGCCATACTATCCACCCAGCACGGGGCCCCTCCCATCTTCTCTTCTGCCATGACTTGGTGTTATTGAATGAAAAGGAGGGGTTCAGTGGAGATCCTCTTCCTGGGGGACCCCAGGGACGGTAGTACTCACTGTCTTGACAAGATGTTCCATGGGGCTCTGCCTCCCCTACACCCCATCCACTCGCCAACCGAATGGGTGCCACCTGCCTCATTCATCCGTGCCCTGTAGACTCCTTTTTCCAGGGGGGACCAGCATCGGTGTGGGTTCTGGTGGGATAGCCCAGCCGTCGCAACAGCTAGCATCTCCACCTCGAAAGCTGATGGGCTAGGCTCCAGTTTGCTAGTGTCCTCCTCATCTCCTCTGGGCGGGACGCCTCTAACAATCTTCACAAAGTAGACAGCTGGAGGAGGGGTGGAACTGCCTCCTCTCTCCCAGCCTTATACAGGGACTCAGTTTCCCCTTGCTCTGGATGCTGGCACTGAGCCAGCTGCAACACTCCTGCCCGCCACAGGAGCCTCACCACGCCTGGCAAGCTCCACGCTGGTGTGCTCCCTCTCCTCCTCCCCGCCAGGTTCTGGTGGGGCTTTTAAATTTTTCCACAGCAGCTGCTTTGGCTGCCATGATTGGCTCTGCTTTTCTCCGCCGTGGGAACAGTTGATTCAACGGCCGCGCAGCTATGGCCACGGCTCCTGCTCCAGCTGTGCTCCCAGAGGTAAGTTTCCCCGGCGGTAGAGGGGGGAGTTGCTTGTGCGGCTTGGGGACCACAGGGACTGCCCCCTCCCCTTTGGCAGCCTGTGGGGACATCTCGCTGCCACAGACCTCCCCACTTAAGTTGCCTTGTGGTGTATGAGATAATACTTAAAATATTCTATCACTCAGTGTATCGCCAGGCACTCCCTTTTGATCCTGGCATACCTGGTTTCGGCATGGCTGAGTTTACAGCTGGCAAAGGCAATTGGGTGCTCATCTTCCCCACATCTTTGCAGTAACACAGCCCCCAGGGCATTGCCCAATGTGTCTGTCTGCAATATAAAAGGGGTAGAAAAATCAGGGGTGTGTACCACAACATTGCGATGTACCACCTCCTTCATTTCCTCGAAGCTCTCTCTCATTTCTGGCGTCCACTTTAGCACGACTGCTGGTCCCCCTTTGAGTGCATCTGTGAGGGGTGCGGAGAGGCCTGCAAAATGTGGTATGAACCACCAGTAATAACTGATGAGCCCCAAGAAGGAGTGGAGCTGTTTACGGTTGTGTGGTTCCTGGAATCACTGTATGGCCTCCACCTTCTTTGCCGGGGGGTAGATGGTTCCCCGTCCAACCTGAAACCCCGGGTATGCCGTCTCTTTCCCCGCTAGTTTGCAGTTCTTTGGACTGGCAGTCAAGCCCACTGTTTGAAGCTCTCCCAGGACTGCCCTTAGGGCCTTGAGGTGTTGGTGCCAATCAGGAGTGAAGACGATGATGTCATCTATAGAGGCTGCTGCATACGACGTGTGTGGTGCAAGTAGGGTGTCCATAAGCCTCTGAAAGGTGGCCGTCGCACCATTCAGCCCAAAGGGCATCCATATAAATTCAAACAAGCCCCAAGGGGTCCTGAAAGTGGTCCTGGCGCTATCCACGGGTCACATCAGGATTTGCCAGTACCCCTTGGCAAGGTCGATGGTAGATATGTACCGGGCTTCCTTGATTCTCTCAATGAGGTGGGCAATGTGTGGCGTAGGGAAGGTGTCAAAAGTCGCTAAAGCATTTAACTTTCTGAAGTCTATGCACAAGCGAAGTGACCCGTCTGGTTTGACCACCAGTACAATGGGGCTACACCAAGGGCTTCGAGATGGCTGGATAATTCCCTGTTTTCACATTTTTTTGATCTCCTGTTATATTTCCTACTGCCATCATTGGGGTATTGGCCTCCATCTTTCCCTGACTAGCATACCAGGTGGCATTCTGATTTCGTGCTCAATTCCCCACGCCCGCCCTGGGGTTTCCTGGAACACTTCCCAGAAGGCCTCTATTACTTTCGTTAGTTCCTGTCATGGTTTGGTATCCAGAATTTCTCCTAATCACATGAATCCTTCATTATGGATTCCCCTAATTTGGGCAGAGAGGTCCCGGTTCTTCCACTGCCTCTTCTTCCTGCGTTAGCCAGCCCTGTGGGGCCTTCCATTCCTTAAGGAGGTTTACATGAAAAATTTGATGCTTGTGGCGGTGTCCCAGTTTGAGCACTTCATAACCCACTGGGCCTACTTGATGGACCACCCTAAATCGGCCTTGCCACATCATGAGGTGTTTACTCGTTGATGCAGGGAGTGAGATCAAGACCATATCCCCTGGATGGAATGTTTGTTTTTTTGTTTTTCTATTATACTGGGTTTCCTGTTGTTCTTGTGTGGCTTTCAGGTTTTGGCAAGCGATCTGCTGAGCCTTGTTGATCTGGTCCTGTAGTTCCTGCTGGTACCTCTCCACTGATATTCCTAACCCCACCGGTTGCTCCCATTCCTCCCAGATGATCTGTAACAGCACCCTGGGGCTGTGGCCATATACTAGCTGGAATGGGGAGTACCACATCAACTCTTGGCGGGGATCCCTTAGGGCAAACAGTAACAGTGTTAATATGGTATCCCATCTTCGGGGGTCTTCCTGCAAACACTGCCTGAGCAACCTCTTGATTGTCCCATTTAATCTTTCGACTAAGCCATTCGTCTGGGGGTGATAAACTGATGTTTTTAAGTGGGTGATGCCAAGGGTATTACAAAGAGCCTTCATGACCCCAGACATGAAATTTGTCCTCTGGTCAGTGAGTATCTCACGCGGTATGCCTACCCTAGCAATCCATTTGAGCAGCTCCTCCGCTACACGAGTTGCCATAATGGATCTGAGTGGGACTGCCTCTGGGAACCTTGTGGTGTAGTCCACTAAGACCAATACATATTGGTAGCCGCTGTGCAATTTTGGAAGGGGACCCACTATATCAAGCCTGACTCGGGAGAACGCATCTCTATTACTAACATCGGGCACAATGGTGCCCTCTGTGGTCTCCACTCCTGGGCCCTCTGGCATTCTGGACAAGCTGCTACCCATCTTTCCACGTCTTCCTGGAGATGTGGCCAAAAAAATTCTCGGAGTAGCCTCGCTTGGGTCTTGGTACATCCTAAATGACCCCCTAGTGCGGAATCATGGGCCAATCTCCAAATAGAGTGGTGGAACAAGGACGGGACCACTAACTGCCACCTTTCCGTTGTGCCCTCCTCACCCCATTGGACCCGATATAGTAGCCCCCTGATTACCTCAAAGCTGGAGTGACTCCGGGATGTTCCCTTCCCAGGGTCCTCTGCCCTGAGCCATTGGAGCTCTGGATCTTCTCATTGAGCCTGGGGAAACTGCGTCATGCTGGCCACCTGTTTGAGGTCGATACTGCCTTGGGCCACTTCCCTCTGGTGAGGTAGGCTTTCCCCAGCCCAGCCCTATCCCCTTC
>NW_005842329.1:780821-781872 GCF_000455745.1 Alligator sinensis | reverse complement strand
CTTGTACCCATTCCAGTACCATGTAGAATGGCCCCCATTCTCATCTGAGGATCATCTCACAGGCTGGGGCTGGAGCCAATCTGACCCGCAGTTCCCCATGGAACTCCATCACCTTCAAGGGAAGGTAGCAGCTCCGGAAACACATCTTGCCACCCAATATGCAAGTCATCATCAAGGGTCCGGCTTCCTTTACTCCAGTCCATGGGGCTAGGTCTGCTCAGAGTAGGGACTGGGAGCATCCCATGTCTAGGGTTGCCCTTACTATCTTATCCCCAATCCAGGCTGTTATGACGGGGTGGTTCCATCCTCCCTCATGTGCGATGGACCCAAAGCTACAGTCCACGGACTCCCCTCTCTCTGCCTCCTTTCCCCTTTCATGGGGTGGTGTGGATGTAGTCAACCCATGCCCCAATTCACTCAGGCCCAAACCACATTCCCTGGCAATATGCCTGGTCCGTCCGCAACGGTAGTAAATGACATCCCTCAGTGTCCCCTTCTGTGCACCCATTCACTTTTCTTCTTCTCTGGCCATGCTCCTCATTGGAGCCTTGGAACCTTGCCCATGCCCACACTCCTTTTCCGAGCTGGCAAAGGCCTCGGACAGGCGGAGGGCTTCCTCACTAGTTCGTGGAAGACGCCTTCCTCCAGCTCCCAGAGGAATTGCTCCAATAAGGCCTGGCCAATAACCCCCTCCCGGTCAAACCAGCCTGCCAGTAGCCACTTATTAAGCGTGTACTGCAGGTATTGCAGGAAACTACGGGGCCGCTTGGGCTCTTTTGGTTTTAGCACTCGGACCGCCTGTCTGTAGCTCTCTGAAGAAATCTTGAGTCTGTAGAGGATCACTGCCTTCACAGTATCATAATCTCAGGCATCCTCCCTTGACAGGAATCAATAAGTGTCTTGGGCCTGGTCAATCACCAGGGTGCCCAACTGGTGGGCCCGCTGACTGCGATCCAACCCTGTCTGGATGGCGGTCCTCTCAAATGCCTCTATATAGGCCTCAGGAGCATCTTCCCACATCATACATAGCATATTGAATAGGGCGGCATTA
>NW_005842329.1:770652-780790 GCF_000455745.1 Alligator sinensis | reverse complement strand
CATTCGTGCTGGGGTGCCCCTGTAGCTGCTGTACCCCCTACACCTGCCCTATGGCTTGGATGGCGTGCGTTAGTAGGTCCACATGGTGGATCACTGGTGACTGCATGTCTGCTTGCCCTAGGTCAGAATTTCTATCCTGTTAATGCCGTTTCAAAAAAAAAAAAGAAGAAAAGAAAAAGTTCCCAGCCAATGCACCACTGTGGAAGTGCCTAAGGTGGGGGTTACATCGGGTGCTGTACTATCCGTCCGGCATGGGGCCTCTCCCCTCTACTCACCTGCCATGACTTGGTGTTATTGAATGAAAAAGAGGGTTTCAGTGGAGAACCTCTTCCTGGGGGAGCCCGGGGACGGTAGTACTCTGTCTTGAGGCGATGTTCCTCAGGGCTCTGCCTCCCCTACAGCCCGTCCACTCGCAAACCGAATGGGTGCCACCTGCGTTGTTCAGCTGTGCCCTGTAGACCCCTTTCTCCAGGGGGGACCGGTGTTGGTGTGGGCTCTCGTGGGCTAGTCTAGCTGTCACAACAACTAGCGTCTCTGCCTCGAATGCTGATGGACTAGGCTCCTGTTTGCCTCTAACGATCTTTACAAAGTAGGCAGCTGGAGGGGGGTTGTAACTGCCTCCTCCCTCCCAGCTTTATACAGGGACTCAGTTTCCCCTTGCTCTGAATGCCGGCACTGAGCCAGCTACAACGTTCCCTGCCACAGGAGCCTCACCACGCCTGATGTGCTCCATGCTGGCGTGCTCCCTATCCTCCTCCCCATCAGGTTCTGGTGGGGCTTTTAAATCTTCCTGCAGTGGCTGCTCCAGCTGCTATGATTGGCTCTGCTTTTCCCCGCTCCGGGAACAGTTGATTCAACAGCCAGCGTAACGCCGGCTTGTGTGGCCATGGCCGCGGCTCCAGCTCCAGCTGTGCTCCCAGAGGTAAGTTTCCCCAGAGAGGGGCTTGCTCGTGTGGCTTGGAGCCTGCAGGGACTGCCCCCTCCCCTTTGACAGCCTGTGGGGGCATCTCACTGCCACAGGGACTGAAGAAGTTTCAAGTCACTTTCATGTTATCTTCACCAACTCTGTTCTAAGCAACCACATTCTTCTCTCAGCATAAAGCAGGATTACATAACTGAGCTGGTGTTAGTTGCAGTACCCCTTGGTAGCAGAGAGACACCAAAAGCAAATGAGAAAGGGACAGTTTGTCTGAAACAAGTGAAAGGAGTGATAACTTATGAGCCTCCCAAAAAGGATGGATTTAGATGCTGCATGGTTTAGTGACAATTATTCTGGAGCGTAACACTAGCTATCAAGAAACAGGGTAAAGTACCAATTTATTGCGCGTATTTCCAGCAAAATAAAAGAATTATAGTATTTCACAGTGCCTAGCTATCCATATGCACGAGAGAATGGTGCTATGCTCATCCAATGATGCCGGGCCAAACCTCAATGTTATTAATTTCATAAACGGCTCCAAGGAGATTAACACAGTGAAATGAAATAGGCTCTGCAGAGCCAGTCTGAAGCATCACATCAAAAGCTCTCTTTATGCAAATCTGAAAACTGGATTGACAAGATACTTTGTCTGTAAGTTCCACTTATTAACTTCTCTGTGCAACTGATTGGCATCATGCATTGTACAAAATCTGTCATGAGGTCTCAAGCTTCTCTATATAGGCTGTTTTGCAGCTTTATGTAGCTCTGCACGTAGATAAGTAAAGAATGATGCAAAGCAAATTAAGAAAGCCATGAGAGCATTGACACAGACCTGAGAGTCAGAAGCAAAATGGTGGATTAAGTCAGTCACAGAAGCCAATGGCATATTCTAATGGCCCTGCTGCATCAAATTAAACAAAACTGGGGTAGAAGCACTTCAGTATATGCAAAAGAAACACCAGTCTTTGAGCAGTTCCAAAAGTGCAGAATCAATTAGTGCTGGAAGGATTATGACCTGCTTCAGTGTGTGACTTATGCTTGTTTTTCAAGTGGAGGCCTAGTGGTTTCAGAAGATGGCACCAGGAGAATGAAAGTTTTAAAATACCTATCAAAGAAAAAATATCAGATCGGATGGTTTTGTACTTTATTTAGTACAAGTATAAACAGGGATCTCTCTCTGTCTCTAAGAAAGACCATTTAAGGTTTTTCTATAGTGTTTATCCCTTTAGTGTCCATGCATTCAAGTTTGTACTCTAAATTAAATGTTGTGAGCTCTCCTAGCTCCATGTGCTCCAGATATGAAAGCTGGGAGCACAAAGTTCTTTTGAAAATGTTTCCATTAGGACATAATGCATCAATGAGATGCCACATCAATCCACTCACATTTAAGTTTGGACAGCAAAGAACACAACTTGTTCAGATTTCTCCCTGAAAAATTTACCCAGGCTTAACACATGTAGGGTGCATCCAGATGAGCACACACATGCTTCTTGCAGTGTCCCAAACCCATGCAGGGTAAGCAGAGGTGCAGGCTGAGGGACCTGGACCTGGGCTCCATGTCAGGTAAGCAGGGGACATGCAACACATTCAATTTAAGATGAGATACAAACCAGCCATGAAAATGTTCTACATTACATGTGGAACATTTTTTATAACTATTTTGCCATTATCTAGCACCAAGGGCCCTGGCACACATTACACTTAAGACATGATTAACCAGTTTGTCACATCTTAAGTAGTTACCCAGCCATACATGAATGCAATTAATGGAATGATAAAACAAAGAATAAGCCACAAAGTTATTACACAAAGCTTTATAGCTGGTTCTTATCATGCCATTAAACATGCTGTTGGACTGAGTCTCCAGAGCACATGGGAGCCATGACTCTCATAAGCTCTCGAGTCTGAGTGTCAATCATCTGATTGCCACTCCCAGCTTTGGGTGCCCATTGGAGTCAAGGGCTCTGACTGCTCCCAAGCCTGGCTCCCAGGCCTGGGAGCACATTAGAGCCTTTCACTCCAGTGGGCCCCTGAAGCTGAGAGCAGCAGCAGATGGGGCCTCCCAGCCTTTGGGGCACAGCTGGAAACAAGGGCCTTTGAGGCACAGCTGGAGCCATCAGCTGATTTGGGCTGGAGCGCATTGTGTGCCCCTGTGGTTAGGAGCCCCATCATCTGACCTGGGCTCCCAACCATGGAGGCACACCATAGACAGCTCCCAGAGTCCCCTGCCCATGCCCATTGTTTCAGTCCTGCCTGGCCCAAAGCACAGTTTGGCCCTGCCAGGCTGCGAACTGACAGCCCCCCATGTCCACTGTACTAAGTATATGGGCTGGAATAAGGAACTGATTTTTGAGTTGGGACTATGACTGGAAATACTTCTTGGGACACCCCACACCATGCCTCTGTGACACTGGGGGACTCTCCTGGAGGTCCCTGACCAGAGTCTTGGCTGTGCCAGGCTGCCAACTGACAGTCCCCAGCCACTGTAGTAAGTATAAGGAACTGGGAACAAGGAACTGGGAATAAGGAATCAACTTCAGCCTAAGCTGCTCCCTTGCATTAGTTTTACCTCAGACTTGCAGCAATTAAGGCAAAAGAAGCTGCAGAGGAGCAAGAGAATTTCTCTCTGCTCCCTGAAGCTGGCTGAGGCTCACAAGGACTGAGGCAAGCAGCTCTGCCCTTCCATAGGGGAAGAATTCCCCTCAGCTTCCTGGGGCTGCAGGACCCAGGACTGGGGTGGGAGGAAGCCCACCAAGGCAGGGGCTCCCCCGTGCCACCATGCTGGGCTGCATGGGCAGGCACCCAGCCCAGAGGACCACTTATCCCTCCCTCCTATGGCAGCCACTGAAACAATCAGCAGCTGGGAAGGGGGAGAGGGGAGATGAGAGGGCTGCTAGGGGCTCTAAAGCCCCCACCCTTTCCCTCCCCCCACATGCTATGTAGACCCAGACTAGGGTGGTCTGGGGGTCTGTTCCCCTGCCTCCCTGTCCCTATGAGCTGATGGACACAGGCAAGAAGCAGGCTAAGGAGCAGAGGGGCAAGGCAGTCTCTGCTCCACTGGAGCAGACAGGGTAGCCCAGGGCTGCAAAGCATCCTGGGATGCTGGGGGACCGTGAGCTAACTTGAACCAGGAAAAGATCTGGAACAAAAGTTCCATAAACCAGTTTGACCTAAATCAGATAAGTCTGATACTACATCCAACCAAGTTGATCTTAAACCTGTTTTGGTCACTTTGAAAGCAGCTTATATGCACTGAACTTCTGTTCCGTAAGAGGTTTAAACCAGTTTCCGATCACTTAAATTGGTTTAATGTGTAACTTCTGTCTATAGTCTAAAAGTGAAACATAAGTAAGTATCCATTCAGATAAGGTCAAACTGCCAGTTCATGCTGCTTTTAATGATAGCCTCTGTGATATGTTATGTTCTCCATTACAGGAACTTGACTATGGCCACCCATTCATTTCACACTGTGCATAGAACAGGTAGTCAGAAATAACTTTCTCCATGAATTCCTCTGGGCCACATTCAAACAAAGGAAAAACTTGTAACCCAGTGCCAGGCCCCAAGCCATCTAGTCTCCCTGGCTAGGGACAGACATTCATAAAGCCTGAGCCTGAATTGATTCAATCTTTGCAGGTTAGTCTAACTTGCAAAGGTTAAACCAATTTGGAGGTGGATAGACATTCCCTTTTCATTCCAGAAATTCAGGCACATGCCTGCAGTGGTTCAGGTTAGAAGCAGCAAGGGGGGGTTGGGGAAGAGGGAACATTAGAGCAGCCTTCCCTTCCCATTGCATGGTGCTGAGCTGAGGGGGACATGGCAAGGCCCCAGCAGGATGCTCTGTTTAGGGAGGGGTTCCCCCCGCCAGCAGCTGAGCAGGAAGTTGATAACACAGTGTTTATCACTCCTACCTCAATGTTTAGCAGCCCATTAAGAAAACAAAAGCTTCTCTCATTAGTTCAAGCTCTTCTTAAACAACTTTTTCCAAGGAAGGAAAGGAGTGACGTTACCAGCTACCTCTTGATTAGCTCCAAAAAGCCCTAAGCTGACACTGCTATCTGCCTTTGTCCGGTCTCTCACAGCATGGACCATAGCCAGCATGTGGTCTGCTAGCTAATGCTGAGAGTGATCTGTCTAAGGCTTGAGCAGGGACTGGTGAGGGGGAGGGAGGGAGCAGGAGGAAGCCAAGCAGACCCCACTGTACCTGCAGTCTCTGCTAGAGCTGCAGCCATGGAGCAGAGGGGAGGGGCCAGCCCAGCTCTCTGGAGCAGAGAGCCAACCCAGCCCAGAGAGCATATCAGGATGAAGGGGGCTCTGATTTAACTTAAACCAGGAAGGGGTCTGAGATGGACATGGCATAAACTGGTTTGACCCAAATCCATTAAGTCTGATACTACATTCAACTAGATTTATCTCAAACCAGTTTCAGCCATTTTCAAACTGGTTCATGTAAACTGAACATCTGTTCTGTTACAGGTTTAAACCATTTTCTGATCACCTAAACCAGTTTGTGTGTAATGTCTGTCCCTAGCCCCTTAAACTTGCTTTCTGTTGGCAGCATGTTCTGTAGGTAGGCATGTCACTTTTAAACACCGTTATACTTGCTCATCATCTAAAAAACAACCTAGATCACTTATTTGTTATACTTCCTGACAAGCCTTTAAGATATATTTCATTCCTCATGATATCCCCATTCTCACTCTTCTCACAGTCCACTGATTCTATTCTCCTTGAAATCATAAACCTGGATGAATTCTTATGCAAGTGACATGGTGTGCCAAAGATTACAGGTTCAGATGCAAATACACAGAGTAGTGCTGAATTCTACTTTCCAAATCAAAGAGTGAACTTCCCTGGAATGCAGAGTTCTGCTTACAATTAGAGTCACAATATTGTCTCTGCAAATCAGAAATGCATTTACTATGACAACTTTAAAAATAAAAATAGCAGTATGTTACCCAGCATTCAGATCAACAAAGCATCTCTGTGTTATATGCTTTTATTTTCTGAATGTTGTCTGCAAACGAGATGTTAAGGGTCACAGTTGCTTACAGCTGTGATTCCCCAGGATTTTTCATCAAGATAACTAGCTTCTGCTTGCTGCAATCTATCTTGATTTCTCCCAGTGTTGTGTCCAGTCCTGAAAAAATGAAGTCTCTGTATAAGTTAAGTTCTCAGGATGGCATGAGCAGAGTTGAAACCATCATTTGGTATCATTTATGGAGGTCCATATCCTAAATCAGGGGAGCAAGATCTGTTTTAGGTAAAACTTCATTGCTCCTATTAAGGTAAATAGAGAGCTGAAGTGCCATGAAAAAATACCTTACATATTTTTAGTTATTTCCAGGAAATTTCCCAAAAACTTTTAAGCCACCATGGAGATGTTTTGCTAGTACAAAACAGCCACCAGAACTCCTATGCAGCCACATGGAATTTGGCCATTTGAAATTAAATACAGAAGCTAAATTAGTAGAATATAGTTTCCTGAAAGGGAATTTGGCCAGTAATTTTTACAATGGTGAGTGGTGTCTTGAGATCTTTCCAGAAGAGGCCACCTATTTGACTCAGCACTACAATCTGAAAGCTCATCAGGATGAGTGCAATGAATAAGTTAGACAAAGTTCTTTGGGTAAATCTGATATCTTTCATTAAATAAGTTATGAGCCCTTGTGAAGATAAAGGGCAAGATTTTCAGCCCCCTTTGTTCTGCTCAGACAAACAGACCAGAGAACAAACAGTCATCAGGGAGCGTCTCTGACACAAGAGTTTCCCTGTTGGTGCACCACACCACAGCCAAAGGCTGCCCCTGCCCCAGTCCCAATCACAACCCCATCATCATAGGTAACACGTGAGGGAGGGGAAGAGATGAAAAGGAGATAAGGTGGAGTTCTTTTCTGCTGCATCTAATACTCATCTGGTCTAAGGTGTGTTAAGCAGTACAGGCAGTCCTCAACTTACAACATTTCAAGTTATTTTTTGAACTTACAACTTTTATAAATTGACACCCGCTTTCAACTTTATGACATCAGTTTTGACTTTACAATGCTTGATCCGATGCAACGCCATGCCAGAAAACAAGTTCGCTGCGTCACTCATCTCCCTGGAGAACATCTGTTCAACTTTCTTGGACACTTTCTTTAAGAAAGCAGGCAAGACTCCAGAAAAACCTGCAGCCAAGACTCCTGAGAAGCCTCCAGCCAAGAACCCTTTAAAAAGTTCAACCAAGAGCCTTTCAAAAAGTCCAGCAAAGTCACCTCAAAAAAGTCCTTCCAAATCAATATGATTGCTATGTACAATATAATACATTAATGTAGCTATATTACTCATCTATAATTGATCCAGTACAAAATTCTGAGGTATTTTTAGTGAAAATAGGGTATCAGGCCTTGGTTCAGGAACCAATCCCCTATTTATAACATTGTTGCTCATGAGAAAATTAGTTCTAAGTTACAACATTTCGAATTAAGATGTGGTTTTCAGGAACCAGTTGTGTCATAAGTCCGAGGACTGACTGTAACTTAAATGACTAATATAACTTAAGTGGTGGAAATCAGGGCAACATCTTGTCTGTTCTAACTCTTGCCAAGGCCAGTACAGACAACATATGAAAGTAAAAGAACTATAACCAGCTCCACCCTGTACTCCCTTACCCATCAGGCAGGCACTGGATAGAATTTGGCCCAGACCACCACGACAACCAAATTCCACCTCTGCACTTCCACTGACTTCAGCATAGTTACTCCAGCAATGAGTTTGGTCCTATGCTTTCAATTACATTTGAAACATCTGCATGGACTCACTATAGCAGCCAATTTGCAAAAGTACCTGTATTGCTTGCTACCCTAAGAGGGTGGAATCCAATATAAGTATCCTCAAATCAGCTTCCACAGTTTAGAGGCTGTAGGAACCTTAACAATTATCATTGAAATAAAACACAACTTTGTACATCAATAGCCTGGTGGTTAAGCCCAGTAAGGAAAGGATAGGACATATGTCTACATTCAAGAACAGATTTTCATACTCCCATTAACAAACCTCCAGCCTCAGCATGGAAAGTGCAGGATGCAAGAAGAGGGAGGACCGAAGGGGGAGGCACCCTCCCCCCCAACTCTAGTCTTTAGGTAGTGTGTAGTAGGGTTCATACCCCACTCACCTACCCAACATTATGTTACTGCTGTTTTCTCTCCTACTTTTCTTCTACTCCTCCAGTTTGCATTTCTCCTTAACAGACCTGTTTTGTTTCAGACACATGAAAGACTATTTAAGTGAGTTTTTAGATGTCTCCTTTCCTTGAAGATGAAAATAGCAAGAAATATTCAGATAATGAAAAGAATGTAGGCACTGAGACTGGAGAGGAAGGAAATTTTGTTGCAAAAACCTGAACAGAAGAGAAGGTGGTGAAACAATTTATGTTCAGCAGCTTGGCCCCAAAGAGTAACTTCTGTGTTTGTTGGGGGAAAAAAAGGACTATGTTTGGTCAAGTTAGTTGAGCTGACCAGTTTTACTTTTGCTGCTGGCTTCGGCCAAGAACCCACCATTCAGAGCCCTTGCCTCAGCTGCAGCCAAGCTAGTAAATAATACCCGGAGGCCACCCAGACATGTAAGCAATGCAAAACAAATGCAAAAAGTTAAACAAATAAGTTAGCACTTAGATGTCTTCCAGTGGTTCTTCCAGGCTTCACCTTCTGGTTGCCTCTTATCTTTCAGAGGCTTTGCAGAGCTTGCAGGCTTGTACAACAAAGTAAATGATCAAGCAAGCAAACAAACAAACAGAGAAGAACCCTGCTCCAGGCTCTCCGGGTGGCTGCTTAGTAGGGGTGTGTGATGTAGGCCCCATTTGATTTGAATTTGGCCCAGATTAGGGACAGTGATTTGATTGATTGATTCGGATCACTGTCCCCAATTCGATTCAGCCAAATCTAAATCCAAAGATTCAATGCTAAGTCAGAGAATCAGCGATTTGGCCATAGACACAGCTTTAAATGTTTTTTTCTACATACCTTGAGGTACCCACATGGCTCATGAACTCTGCGATGCTGGGGCGGATGGAGCATCCCACAGGAGTGTGGGGGACCCCCTGCATGCTTGGCGGCGAATCCGGAAGTGGACCGGATGTACTTCCAGTCCACTTCTGGGTCCACCAGGGACTGCATGGGGGGGGCGCACCCCCCCCACGGATTGGCAAATGGCCATGGGGGGACCCCTGGTGCCCCCCTGAGACCCAAGAGGCACCAGTCACCAAGAGCTGGGAGGGTGCAGTGGGGGAGCCCTGAGTGCTCTCCAGCAGACCTGGAAGTGGACCAGAAGTGCTTCTGGTCCACTTCCAGGTCTGCTGCCAAGTGCGCTAGAGAGAACCCTGCTCTCCTCTGGGATACTCCATGTGCCCCAGCCTCACAACATTCATGAGCTACCTGCTACCTAGAGGTATGCAGAAAAAATATTTAAAGCTGTATCTATGTCCTAATCTCTGAATCTTTCCGAATCTCTCTGAATCAATACAGAGGGTTCTGATTCAATTCAGAGGAATTAAGGGGTCCTCTGATTCAATTTGTATTCAGAGGTTCAGCCACCAAATCAGGGACTGAAGCTTCACACAGCCCTACTGCTTAACCCCTGGTAACTCCAGGCAGCCTGCTCCCTGGCCAGGTGCAGCCCCTTGAGGCTCTTTTCAGTGTCTTTTATCCTTCCCACTTTGGGCTCATGTGGCTAACCCTCTTTCATGCCCCACACCTGTGTCAGCTCCTTTGCTGAGGGACTCACTATGTCCCAGTCTCTGGTGAGTTCTCCCAGGTCTGGGGTGGGTGTGCAGAGGTGCTTCCAGTGTGTGGGGCTGTTCAGACTCCCCCAAACCCCTAGCAACAGGAGCTAATTTGCTCCGTTGATTCCATGGCTGACCAAAATTACTTCATAAGCGTATATCATTGACTTTTGCTGCTAGATGGTCATCATTTGTAATTAAAAGTCTAATGCTTAGGTGCCAGGATCTGCTTCTTGTGGCTATTTATATTGATAAATTATTTAAATCTAAAAAAATTAAAAGAAATTAGCTATTGACCACTCATCAATTACTGTTACAAAAAATTTAAACCCAGCAGAGCTGTAAATTGGAGAGTACCCAATTTATTTATAAGTAGAATGGCATTAAAACAACAGCTTGTGGGTTCCCCATGGTTGCAGGGAGTGTAATCAAACTGAAATCTGCATACAAATTCACAAACC
>NW_005842329.1:768274-770621 GCF_000455745.1 Alligator sinensis | reverse complement strand
TCCTGCTGTTGACAGCATACTCTAATCCATCAAGGAAGACCCACCATTGCATTTAATATGACTACTGTCACAGGGGCTGTGGGTGATAGAGCAATCTAGAGCATGTAGCACAACACTCCCCATCCTGCCCCCTTGCATCCTGAGCCTTCCATGCCAAGGCGTGACATTTTTTAATGGGAGTATGGAAATCCATTCCTGAATGTAAGCCAGACATGCCTTTTTCTTTTTTCCCTTTCCTTGCTTCATTACTGAGCTACAATGTAGCCCAACATTCCCTGTTGATGTAAGAAATGTTTTGCCCCAGATGATGAAAAATTGTACGTTGTTACATGCACAGATAAACTATTTCCACTCGTGTACACAAATGCAAATGAAAAAGGATACTTGAGGGTGTAGTGTTAGGTGATCTAACAAGTCAGCTACAAATTATCTGCTTTTAAAAGCTAGATATTACAAGAAATAAGCAGCTGATCTTCAGTTGGCTTAAAATGAAAATTTCTTCACTGACCAACCAGGAGCTAAGCCGATGATCATAAGCTGAAGATCTACCCATTGCCCTGTCAGCCTGCCCAAACCAACTACTCCCGTATCCTTTTATCCTTCACCCCGCCTCCTCCCACCTTCCTGGGGCTTGATTCTGCAAGCTCAAACTACAGTGGACTATGACTAGCTACACTATAGTCAATGGGAATTGCTTATAGCCTGTGAATGAAAATTAGGTGCATGTGCATGTGTGCGCACCCACCCATCCCCCTCCACTGCAATGCTACTCCTGATCAAGCAGTAGGGAACTACATTGGATTTTGATACTTTAAGCTTCAGAAGCAAAAACAACAAAAGGCTTTTAGAACAGGTGGAAGCAGAGGCTTTAGAAAGCTCCCAGTTTGTTGTATTTATTAGTATTAACATTAGTGGAAAATGCCTGTATCCCCACATAGAAATTTTACTTTTTATTGCACACACAATGAGGGCTCGATATAGCATCCGGGTGAATTAGTTATTCATCAGAGGAGGATTTTCCAATCAAAACCTTTTGTTCAGCTCTTTTCTAAAATGAGCATAATGGGCTGCTCTTCCTTCCAATGCACCCCACCCCCCATTTCCTCCCAACTTTTGGCAGAGCTGCCTGAAACGCTAATGTGGAGAGCGTTCTATTGCTCTGAAGATGACAACATCTGGGAAAACCTAAAAGGGAGGGGTGGGGGAGAAGGGGAGAGGATAAGAAATATCTAGTTACAGCAGCTGCATCCCATTCAGCTGGCTTGTCAAAGTACATCCTGATTGGAATAAATTACATTGAAGCCTTCTGAACACTAAAGAGGAAACAAGGTGTTTACAGCATCGCACCTTGTTGGATCAGATCCAAACCATGACATATGTCACACAAAGTTGCCTTGATGGAGCTAAGCACAGGTTTCTTTCCAAGAGTCAAATTCAGTGCATTAGCATTAAGATTTGGATCATCATTTTGAATGACAGCATCATTACATTAGCACATAATCAAAATAACCTTGTGTCCCAGAGAGAGGCAAGCTCAACTCACTTGCTTAAATGTTTATGAACTCTCTGACTTCTTGCTCATTAGCAACCTAATCCAAACTCTGGAAGGTAAATTAAAAGATTCCCACTGACGTCAGTGGATCTAGGGTCAGGCCTTAGTTTCATAGATTTCATAGATACTAGGGCTGGAAGGGACCTCGGAAGATCATCGAGTCCAGCCCCCTGCCCAAAGGGCAGGAAGTCAGCTGGGGTCATAGGATCCCAGCAAGATAAGCATCCAGTTTGCTCTTGAAGGTGTTCAATGAAGGTGCTTGAACCACCTCCGGTGGCAGGCTGTTCCAGACCTTGGGGGCTTCGACAGTAAAGAAAATCTTCCTTATGTCCAGTCTGAAACGATCTTGTAGTAGTTTGTGACCATTCGACCTCGTCATCCCTTGGGGCGCTCTGGTGAACAAACATTCCCCCAGATACTGGTGGTCACCCCTAATAAACTTGTGGTTGGCCATCAGATCACCCCTGAGCCTGAGCTTTTCCAGGCTAAAGAGCCCCAGGGCTCTCAGCCTGTCATCGTAGGGTCTGCTTCCCTGACCTCTGATCATGCACGTGGCTCTTCTCTAGACTCTCTCAAGCTTCTCCACATCCTTTTTGAATTGTGGAGCCCAAAACTGGACACAGTACTCCAGCTGCGGCCTCACTAAGGCCGAGTACAAGGGGAGAATGACGTCCCGGGATTTGCTTGAGAAGCATCTATGGATGCAAGCCAGCGTTTTGGTCGCTTTACTAGCTGCAGCATCGCACTGCAGGCTCATGTTCATCTTGTGGTCAATGATGACCCCCAAGTCTCTTT
>NW_005842329.1:744928-766829 GCF_000455745.1 Alligator sinensis | reverse complement strand
TGCTGTCACCCAGCTTCCCATCGATCACTAGGTCGCCGACTAGGTCATCTCCAGTAGCCAGTACCAGGTCGAGCAGCGCTTTGCCTCTCATTGGCCCATAGATTTCTTGAGTCAGGTAGAGGTCATCCACGCACGAGAGGAAGCTCTGCGACCGCTCAGATTTTGCTGAGCGATCCTCCCATGAGATGTCCGGGTAATTGAAGTCACCCATAACAACCATGGTCCTGGAGCATGCTGCCTCAGCCAGTTCCTGGGCAAACTCCTGGTCAAGCTCAGGACTTTGAGTGGGAGGTCTGTAATAGACTCCCACCATTGTGCCCCCTGTGCCCTGTTCCCCATGGATTTTAACCCAGAGGGTCTCCAGCCATCCACCCTGGTCGCCAATATCGGCTTGCAGGGACGTGTAGCTTTCCTTAACATAGAGAGCTACCCCCCTGCCCCTTTTCTCTACACGATCCCTCCTGTACAGGGTATACCCATCTATCCCCGTGGTCCAGTCATGGGTGGAGTCCCACCAGGTCTCCATTATCCCTATGACATCGTAATTGTTTGCACTGAGCAGGAGGATGAGCTCCTCCTGCTTATTCCCCAAGCTCCTGGCATTAGTGTACAGGCAGGCAAGTGCCCCCTGGGGGGTTCCTTCCTTGCCCACAGATTTTACCAGGGCTGGGGCAGGGGTGGGCTCCCTGAAGCGCCGTGATCCGCTGGCTTTGCAAGGATTGCTCAGCGGGCCAGCAGTGGCGGTAGTCCCCCCATCCCCCAGTGGGCTTAGTTTAAAGCCCGGTGGAGCAGGTCAGCCAGTCTGGCTGAGAAGAGCCTCCTCCCTAGGGGAGAGAGGTGGAGGCCATCTCTTCCCAGCAGCTCGCTGCCTCTCTCGCCAAAGAGCGGGCTGTGGTCATGAAAGCCAAAGCCTTCCCAACGACACCAGCGCCGCAGTCTTTGTTATGGACTCTTTCTTGTTTTCCCTATGTTACAGTATGGGGCCCATTTCCATCCTTTTGGAAACAAATTCAATTTTGGAAACCAATCCAATGTAGCACAGCAAGGAACCAGAGATGCTCTGTTCACCAGGATGCCTCTTGGGGTAACAAGGAGCAATGGTCACAAACTGACAAAGAGCAGATTTAGGCTCCACATCATGAAGAACTTCTTCAAGGTAAGGGTGGCCAGAATTTGGAATGGGCTCCCAAGGGAGGTGGTGCTCTCCCCTACCCTGGGGGTCTTCAAGAGAAGGTTAGATAGGTATCTGGCTGGGGTCATCTGACCCCAGCACTCTTTCCTGCCCAGGCAGGGGGTCAGACTCAATGATCTGTTGAGGTCCCTTCCAAACCTAGCATTTATGGATCTATGAATCTATTAATTTATTTTTTCTCATCTGTGCAAGCTGAGAGTAGAGCACAGCAAGAACTAAGTTCTCCTTCCCTTCCATAGATGATCAGTGTATTCCATTCTCTCTATGTAGGTGTCAATCACTACAGTAGGTTGCAAAGACCAGGAAAGCCAGACCAATTGTCTTAGATACATGGGTGTACCTTAGTACTGAATGAAGTGGGGGGGAGAAGCCTACCAGCAAAAGCAACTAATTCACTTCATAAATTAAAGTTTCCAGTTTTCCTCAACTCTAAGGAGGATCCATGTTATAGAAAGAGTAACTACCCTGCAACCTTGTCAAAGACCAGTCTTGCATAATGGTAGAGTTTGGGGGACAGGCACTACTACTTTTAAGGTTGAGAAAGGTTGACAGCAACACTGAATCAAAACACCATTGAATGCTGAGACCATGCACAATCAAGATTTGCAGTGATGGTCTCTTCTTAGCATAAGTGAAATTTAAAATGATGGACTAACAGTACTACTGATGGCCATAACTTGAGGTTGTTTCCTAACATGCTTTGCCACTACAATGTAGACAAGCAACTCTTGTGCTTATCCTGTCCCAAGCCTTTCCCAATAAGAAAAATAGATTAAACCTTGGTGGGTCTGTGGTTAGCAGTCACTCCAAATCCAGGTATTATTAGTGGGAAATATCCAGTCAGGAAGGATTTCTCCAAAGAATTCCCCAAGACAGTTAATCACAACAAACTGAGTAGTGATCAGAGAAAATAGAAATCTATGTACATAGAATCAGTCTCCACAGAAATCAACCCTGTACAAATACATGAAGGCCATGAATGATCAGCAGAGACTGTTCATATAAGAGTACTGCTTTAAAATAATTAAATAGTTATTTGTGCAATGGTGACCTAGGCAGCCTATGCAAAGTAAACAACAGCCACACTAAATGGCCATTTGTACTGAGAAAGACTGGAAAAGTAATACAATTTCAAGTTGATACGGAGGAGGGGAAAAAGAAGAGCTTAAGACAGAGAATAAGGTTACAATTTCTCAAAACATTGCCGCAGTGCAGTTCCAAAGCACAGGACTTGCGCAAAATTGAGGATCAGACAAGAAACCTGAATTAGCAGAAATTAAGGGCTAGATCCTATTCCACCTTTTAGATTCCCAAGTAGCTTTTGATGCCAGCAGGGAGCACTGGTTAATGCATCTAATGCATCAAAAAGATATTTTAGCCTTCATTGTCTTAGAAAGCAGCAAGGGGGTGTACCTATGCACCCACCTTCCACAATAGTAGTTTTCAGGAATGCAAGCACTGCAGACGAGGATTGCACTTAGATGCCTAAATCCATTGGGCTGCCTACCAGGGTGAATAGGATTTGCCCAAGTTTTAAAATGCAGGACCAACCCACTCCCATCCCCTCATCATGGCATCATGGAACTTTTGCTTATTCTCTCAGTGACGCTAGACCATATCTGATAGACTACATCTAAAGAAATCAAAGCATTAGCCTTAGAAACTCATTGAAGAAACCAAATTTCAGCTTTTGTTTTGAGTTAGCACATTATCACTAGTATTAGCAACTTTACTGAAGAATACTTGAGCCAGCATAGAAGCCAGCCTAGCTAGTGTGGAGGAGTAACAGCCAGTCCACCACATACTTGTTCACTACTTCTTTATAGAGCATCTTGCCCAAAAACACTTAGTCCAAAGAGGCCCAAATACCAAGTGGGAGGTTCTCAAGTTTCTCATTACACTTCAGTTATCAGGTCCAGGGTTTCACACAACCTTCCTCAACAACAAGTAAAGAGAGCCAGCTATACCACCCCTCCTCTCCTAACACACACAGTCTGTCTCTCTCATGGTTTTGGGGCCCTATCATGAGCAACTAAGGTTTACTGCCCTAGACTCTTGCTATCTCCCTAGACTGTGCCCTACCACTTCCCCATGCTTTCTGCTGCTTGCTAAGAATGCCTGGCCATAAGACTTCATTGTTGGTTATTTCTCCTGGCTTTTTCTCTCTGTTTCCTTCTTAAAGCCTTCTTTCCCCTTGAACTTTTCTCCTGCCCTGAAATCTTCCCTTTATTACAGCAGTTCCCTGCCCCTAGGGGAAGCCCCCTTGCCAGGGCCTTCTTAGCAGGAAATCATCTTTCATTGAGCTTGACTCACTCCTCAGGTACAAGTGCTACAGTAATTGCTCCCTGGCTCCTGTTGACTCTTTCAGGATTATTGTGAGGTTTATGTGCCCCATCACACAAAGCCAGGAAAAATTAATTAGAACAATTAACAGATATATCTTATGCATAAAGGAAACTGTTGAATAACATGGTGGGGGTTGCCTTTTTGGTTATATAACCATGTTTTGACACTGAGTGATACTTTACTGGAAGTCAGAAGCATAGGTCTTATGAAGGAACTAGGATGAGGTCAAATTCATCCTCACTGGTGATTTTAGCAAGGATTTAAACTTATATATTAAATGAGCACACCTACTCACAGATTACAGTAGACCCCTGAACAGAAAGTTTTCAAGACAGGATACTCATCATTGCTTATGCATGCTATTACCTATGGAACAAAATCGACCTTGCCTTTAGTTGCTTTCCACCTCAGGAAGAAATGTCATCCTCCATTCAGCCTATTTTATTACTCTACATCCAGGGACACCACAAACAGCCAGGATAGACATGAGTCAAGCCACTGCAGTACTGGAAAGCATTCGTATATACCTCTGATGAGGGTAGTATAAAAACCTGTATCAAATAGATTAGAAAAATCAAGACTTCATAGTGCCATCTAGTAGCCAAATATCCTCACTACTTATGTTATTTATTTCACTCTGTCTTATAGTACCATCATATCATATCATATATGTTTCTGTTTTTGACTTCAAGCACGCAATCCTTTTTTACTTTGTATACTCCAATCTAAGACAGTATGAAGATCTGTTAGGATGAAAATACCAATGAACTTTTTTGGCTTCCTCAGAGTCCAAAAGACTGTTGTTAAGCAGGTAAAGTTCTGTCACCAGGTCTTTTAGTTTGTAGCTCAATTACCGTAGAAGGGTAAGTAGTCTCACTTTTTTCACCAAATCAAATGGAAGATTACAGCAATTATTTCGCTGTCTTCCCCTATTCCATTCTCCCTCAGACCAGTTTTAGGATCCAGGATCCCCACCTCTTTCTTGACCCTGGGCATTCTTAAGAGTACAAATGGGTCCCCTGACCCCTAGTCTTTTGCTTCACCTTTGTCAAAGGGTTGCTTGCTTCATTTATAGATAGGCAGTTGAACAAATGTACTGAACCGTATGCATTTAAGCAGAAAATGACACTGATTGTCACTAAATATAATGAGTGCCGTATGTATGTTTCATTGGAACCACAAGCTAAAATTAGCCTGTCAGAATTTCACTGTACCCTGATGCCAGCCTGTCAAATGACACAATTAGCTCAAGAGAATAAAGAAAAGGCTTGTCAAAGCCATCAAGGCTTTCCTCTTGCTCAAGTCCCATCCCTTTGCTCACTGCCTTTATTAAATCTAAATGCATTTTGTGCTTGTACTTAGGTAGATGCTGCCTGTGCATTTCCCCCACCATCACCACTACCACTTTCGTACTTAAAGACCCGTCAACTCTGTGAAGAGGGAAGGGAAATAATTTCCTTGCAGGCCCCTTATGTCTCATTTTCTAAGGGCAAAAGGGATATTCAGTTGTAGCTGAAATCTTATCAAAGGCTGAACTCTAGTGCTATGTAAGGAAAATGAGAGAATACCAGAAAAATACCCGATTTAGAACCAAACTGAAGAGCACAGATTTAGAGTCTAATAAATTATAATAATAGATCTGTTTATAATGAGTTTCCTTCCTCGCCAAGGCTTCCAGAAATAATATTTCTTTTGTCACAGATGCAGAGTTCTCAGAGAGCAACAGAGCAATAGGAAATCAAGCTCAGAACTGGTGTGTGCTGCCTCAAGGGGACAGCAGTGCCTTGCACACACAGCAGGCTCACTAATCCCAATCACATTGCAAACTGGTTGGTGACCCTGAAGTTGAACCTGGATATAGAAAGAAGCCAGTGAACTGAGATGTCTCCATAGCAGCAGCACTTTCTACCATCCCTACAAGGAATCCTTTTTGACCCCTTCCCAAATCTCTACAACCCTTGACCCCTATCCCAACCACTTACCACCTTCTCTTTGACACTCTGGACAGTGTCTCTAGGTAAGAGCCCTTCCTAAAATGTATGCCTCATCCAACAAAAAAAAATGAGCTATGTTTTAATCTCCAGGGTTATTTTTTCCTGCTATCAATATTTTACTGTTTTTCTCCCTCTGAGCCTATCAATATCTGTAGTGAATAATCAGTTCTATTACATCTTCTTTTTCCAAGCCAAAAAGCTCATTATAGGGCTAGTGGTCCCTCAAAATAGAGATCTGGACTCAGGTCAGACAAGGATCTTTTGCACAGCCCACATCATAGATGGCAGTCTGCCTTCACACAAAACATATGGATTATTCAACAAAACAGAGTAGATGTGATATTTACATCGCAATGGAATATCAAGATAGTACAAGCCATTTTGTGCATTCCCCTTACTTCTTCACTGGCTGCTGGGAGACAATGTGGGAAAATTTTCTTCTTCCATGGAGAGGAGGTCCTAGAAGTCCTGGGCTAAGTACAGCCAGTCAAAAAGTCTGAGACTCAATCAATTTAATCTTCACAGGTTAATCTAAGCAGCATAGTTGAATCAATAACCATGGAAACAGGCATTTACTTTTGATTCCAAAAATGCAGCCACATGCCTGCAGTGGCTCAGGCCAGAAGCTTGGGGCTGCTAGAGCATGCTTCCCTGATCAGCTGAGGCAGACAGCTTGAGCCAAGGTTAGCCCACCCACCATGCAAGGGGATAAGAGGGGAGGTTATGGGAAAGGTACAAAGCATCCCAGGATGGTGGAGGACTATGAGTTAACTTGAATCTGGAGCTCTGGGGATGTGGGACAGAAGTTCAATAAACTGATTTAACTTAAATCAGTTAAGTCTGATAGTACATCCAGCTTGGTTTATCTTAAGCCAGTTTCAGCCACTTTGAAAGTGGTTTATGTTCACTGATCTTCTGTTGTGTTATATATTTGAACTGGTTTCCGATCAGTTATACTGGTTTATATGTAATTTTGTCCCTAGCCCTGGAGACTGCAATCCCTACATTGCTGGGTGTGAACCAAAGAAAACAATGGGCATTTATACACATGGTCTGGGAGTGGGGGGTGGGGAGCAGAGAGGGGAACACACACTATTATTAGAGTGGCTTTGAGACCCACTCTAATTAAAGTGCCCAGAGCCTCTCATGTATCAGCATCTCTGTGCTTAATTAAAGCACCCCTGCCCCCATTTTTAAGCATGGATACCCTGATACATGAGATGCTGGAGGCTGTGGAGGCAGTAATTACCATTCTCCAGCAGATTCGATTAATTGAGTCTGCTGCAATGTGCTGTAATTACAGCACATTGAGTAGCCTTGCTGCTCGTGTATAGGTGCCCAATATGATCTGCCTCTAACCCTCTCATGAGCCACTCTCTCAAGCACTTTTTCTAGAGACATGTACTTACATTGGACTTGAGTCTAATAAAAGCTTCCCTCAAGAATATTTGTGCACCTGGAACTTGGTGTTAGTGCAGAACAGTAGAATTTACATCATGCATCCTTTTTCCTCCCTTGAGGAAAGTTACAAGAGTCTTACCCAAGAGTTGTGAAACAAAAAACTTCAGATGCACAAAGTAAGAAAAAAGGGCATAACTAATGCAATAACACTTAAATATTAATTAGACAGGAACAGAACATGGAAACATTTAAAATAAATGTTCTTGGTGGTATTATTAAATGTTAACTTTTATGCATATGAAATCTTTTTGTAGCCTGTTAACATAGCATCTTTTTGTGGCTTAGGAAATGCATAATTAATATATTTTTTTCTATCCATTGATGTTTAAAAATTAAATAGCTTGACTAACATTTAGATGGTAAAAGAACAAAAGTCCTTTGAAAAAGCCTAGCATCTCTTGAGGAATATTACTGAGATGAGTCAATTTTATTAGGACTCTTTTATAATAATTCATTTTAAAATAGGAAGCACCAGTCTCTAGGTCCTTCTTCATTGCAACAGGGGGAATTATTTTATTAATTTCTATATATATATCATTTTGAAGTATTTTTCTTCCTGGAATGACCAAGACTAGGTGTATGAAATAGATGGATAAATATAGAAACACTCTTTTGTGAAACAGGTGGATATAATCGGGGGGGGGGGGGGGAGAGCAAAGTAAAGTGTGGGGGGGGGGGGGGGGGGGACATGCCATTATGCTTGCATTTGGTATCAAGCTTGAATCAGGTTTTTAGTCACAAATAAATAAAACTTATTTAGTACATTCACCACAGACCATCAAACTCCTTATGGACTTGAATAATCATAGGAAAGTAGGATTGGAAGGACCTCACAAGTTCATCTATTTCGGCCCTCTGCTCAAGGCAGAATCATCCCTGATTAAACCATGCCAGCCAAGTGTCTGTCAAGCATGCTCTTGAAGTAATAATTTAAAAAAGCATAATTATTCCTATTTTGTAGGTGGAGAAACTGAATCAGAGAGAGATTATGTGACCTACCAAGGTTGCCCAGCTGGTCAGCAGCAGAGCTGGGAAGAGTACCCAGTCATCAGGCCTCTGTGGCTGGATGCTTGTTATTTAAGATCTTGGGCACTCTGGAGATGAAGAGTAAAGACATCTATTCTACCTTTGAAGGGCAAGCACCAGGGTTAGGGACAGACATTACACATAAACCAGTTTAAGTGCTCAGAAATGAGTTTAAACCTGTAACAGAACAGATGTTCAGTGCACATAAACTAGTTTCAAAATGGCTGAAACTGGTTTAAGATAAATCTGGTTGAATGCAGTATCAGACTTAACTGATCTGGGTCAAACCAGTTTATGCAATGTCTGTCCCAGCACCCTTCCTGGTTTAAATTAAACCAGAGTCCCCCAGCATTCCAGATGCTTTGCAGGCCTGGGCTAGGCTGGGGGAGAGAGCAGGGTTGGCTCTACCCCTCTTCTCCCTAGCTGGAGCTCCAGAGGAGACTGCAGGCACAGCAGGGTCCTTCCTGGCTTCCCCCTACCACACCCCCTCTCCACTCACTAGTCAATCAGGGATCCCCTCCCCTCCCATCTCCCACAGACCCTAGGCATGTGGTATGCTAGCTAATGCTGAGAGGTGTCTGTGTCTGTGTCTCCAATTTCGCTGGACAGGCAGACAGAAGTGTCCACTTAGGGCTTTTTGGAGCTAATCAACAGGTCAGCTCATAATGTCCCTCTGTTCCTTCCTTGGAAAAAGCTGTTTAAAAAGAGTTTGAACTAATGAGAGAGGGTTTTGTTTTCTTGATGGGCTGCTAAATGCTGTATTTGCCCACCCCACCCTTTGCCTCAGAGTGCTAGCCGGGGGCCAGGATCTGGCAACACCCCTACCCCTTGAGCAGTGAGCAGGGAAAAGCCTGGGGCTGTGCAGGCAGAGTGGGGGGTTAAATTCCTCTCTAATCAGAGCATAGTGCCAGGACCTGGCCATGCCCCGCTCAGCTCAGCATTGTGAAAGGGAAGGGAGGGCTGCTCTAGTGCCCACCCTCACCCTCCAGCTTCTAGTCTGAGCTAGCGCAGGCATGTGCCTGCATTTTCTCAGTCCAGAAGGAATGTCTGTGCACTTGCAAATCAGTTCAACCTAGGCAGGTGAGACTAACAGGCAAAGATTGAATCAATTCAGGCTCAGGCTTTTTGCATGTCTGTCCCTAGGCCAGTTGTGTAGTCAAATACTGCTGCTGTTTTTATCCCTAAGTTAAACAGTACATTGTTACAGTATCATGTAATCCATTTAAATAGGTGGGGTATATGTAGATGCATGTGTATGTCGCATACATGCCATTATACAATGAGTATATAAGGTATTGTAATATACACACACATCTATATATATAATTGTATGTATAAAATAGCAATCTTAATACTATCACCATCAGAACATTGCCTTTTTGGTTCATAAAATACACTAATACAACAGAGTTATGCTGAGTCCCTTCCCTATGGGATTTATAGTACATCTGAGAAACAAGTAGAACAGGATACATACTGGCCAATGCAAGGTGTAGAGGTATTATTAGTCACAGCAAAGGAGAATTTTAAGGAGGTATTTGAAGAAAATGAAAATGAGGTCCCTGTGCAGAAGTTTACAGGACTTTCTTCCAAAGCATCAGGGGCAGCATGGGAGAACACACAAATGTGCTTGTTGGAATATTTAACAAGTGGGTAAAGGATGTTGTCATAAGAAACCAGTCAGAGACGGACTTCTTGATACTGAGTAAGAGATGATTAAGGAGTGGGTGATAGTAGGCCTTTTAAGTGGAAACAAGAAGCTGGTGTTTCATAGACTAGAGAAAATGGAGCCAAAGGAAGGCTGCAAAGGGAGGGGTGATACAGTCATGGTGACGGTCCTGGTAAATAAGCTACACAGCAGTATTCTGGATGCTGTGCTATACATAAGGTAGAACAGATGGATTATCGGAAGTGATTTCATGGAAGACACCTGGTGAAGAAAATTGAGAAGCCTTTTCCTTCATAAAGGCTGAAATAAAGGAAAGGAAAAGGAAAATGGCCCTGAACCCAGTAGGGCAGCTTTAGGTACAAGGTGAGTGAGTGAGTAGAAAATGAGATATAGAAGTGAAATGAAGTTCTTGGTTGAAGATTATTTCTTCCATGTTAAATTTGATTTCTCCCATTGGCTTATTTTGTTAAGTGTCATAGCATCAGCATTTCATAGAAACCCAGTAAAAAAAAATCTGGGCTTTAACAAATGCAGCAGAATGTTAGCAATGCAGAGATACTGCTGCTTTACAATACTCATTTTTCAGAAGGAAAAGCCAGGCTGATAACTGAATAATGTAATCAGTGGTGATTCATCCCCTTAAAGTTTGGTAAATAAGCATAAAATATGTATTACGGGCAACATTCCTTCCAAGTAATGATGCTTTCTGCATAGAAGTAGCCTGGACGTTGTGTGTTAATGAAAATTTCCTATATACTATGCTATTCTCAAAGCTCAAAAGAGAAAACTCTGTGCCTCGGGGAATATGAGAGGGTGGGAATGGGGCTTAGAACTATATATAAATATAATAATTTTGCTTACTGCTGTGTTAATGAAGAAAATGGAATTTTGTAACCCATTTACAGAATAAATATGAAGTTGCTAAAAAAAAAACAAACCCCAAACCCGGAGGCTGCAATCCAACAAAGCATTTAAGCATGTGTTTAACACTCCTAAGCATGTGACTAGTCACATTAAAATCAATGCACATTCATTGCAGACAGGGCCTCAGAGACTGAAGGTGCCCAATATTCCAGTCCCTTTCCTCTATATGTATAGATATATATAGAAATATAGATATAGATATAGATATCTCTATAGCTATCTAGCTATATCTATATTTATTCTATATTTATGCTTTTTATATCTATAATATATCTATATTTATAGATATATCTAGATAGATAGATAGATAGATAGATAGATAGATAGATAGAGATAAAGACATCTATCTATCTCAATCAGTGGTTAACAAGTATGGAACAAAACAGTGTTATTGATCAGCCCCTAAACTGTTACCTCATCACCCTGCTATATTCTTACCTTTTGGCAATCAACTCTGTGAAGAGGCCAATTTTGAAACCGTCCAGATCAAATTTCATCATAAATTTCAATCATCCTAAATTTCAGGTTGTTATAAGGCTAGAATTTAGCATCTTTTCTCTGCCTCCCGCCCGCTACCCCTCCCCCAAACACACACATTCCCACCCCCTTTGCTATGATTTGGGCTGCACTGCCACCTACTGGCTGTTTTGGAAGAAACTTAATAAGCTCCGAAAGTGAGTATAAAAGGAGGTGACAGTGTATAGAATTCAAATCGATTAAATGGATTGGTTATAAAATGTTTTGCTGAATCACAGACTGACCTTAGAAATGGGTGTTGTCATTTCGTGATAATTAAAGGAATTAAGAGTGCAGGATACGTACTTGTATAAAAATGAACAGGATGTCAACCATGTAACATTCAACATCTGCTCAGCATGATCTAATAAAATCATTTATCCACAGAAGTATATTTAATAGCTAACTTATTACAAATCAGTGAGCATATCATCTGTATCATTTCTAGTGCAATTTGTAAATACCATTTCTTCACTGAAAATTGCAGTCCTCAACCTCATACTAAAAGTTTTACATTTAAATTGAATACTGAAAACATAAGAAATATTTGTAATATGATTAGGTAAATTTCTCCCTAATGGTCCTTGCTTAAGTTTCTCACATTTACATACAAGTAATTTCCAGAAAGAATCTAAAAAAAAAAAAAAGGTAAGGAAATGGTTAAAAAAAAAACCCAAGAAAAACATGAAGGAAAATATTTTACATAACATAAGAAACAACTGCAAATAAAATATGGATACAGAGGGACAGACAATAGGATTTACCATAAGCCAGAATCAAACACATTCATCTTGGATAATTTCTTACTCTTCAAATAGTCCCATTGAAATCAATGAGAGAAATGAAGAAAAAAGGAAAAAATCACAAGTAGAACTGCAGGGGATTTTTATTTTATATTTATTTTTCATAAACACCCATCAATCAATACAACAGCTAGTGAACCATCTTCGCCAAGGGACATCTATAACTGAAGTTTTAAAATTAAAGTTTTACCCTCAGAAATAGAGATCAGGTTTGACAAGCTAGGCATTCTCAGACTTTGAGGAAGTCACATTATATGACATCTGCCCATATAAGCTAAGTACTAGCATGAGAGAGACAATAAATGAAATCATGGGAGTTATTTTGCTAATGTTAAAGGTAAGTCTCAGAGCCAGATAAATGCAAAACAGCTGTATTCAGATGTCTGAGCAGACTACAACTAACATGAATACTGACAAAATTAATTAAAATGCTGCACCTTCCCTCAAAACAAACCTGACTTTTGGGTCCTCAAGTAAACACTTCCACCTGAGGTTTCTCTCTGGCATGTTGGATAGTGCTAGGGAGTGATACCATGAGGCCCCCTGTCTGATTTTTCCTGTGCTCTGCACACCCAAAAAGGTCCCATGATAGGCCACTGTTGGAACAGTTGGGTACATCCAGCTCAGCTCTAAAGAACGCACCTAAGATGCAGGCAGCTACCTAAGAGATTATGGGCAGTTCAGCAGACAGAGTGGGCAGGAGCAGGTGACGTGTTCTTATGACAGTATTCCTCAGTTCCATCCCACGTGGGGCACACACGTCCTTTGAGAGCTGCGTCTGAGCAGCCCCGAAGCAGCTGCTAAACCATATTCAGTGTCAGCACTGAGGCTGATTGAAACTCAGAATTAGCGTTTGGGGGGAAACTGTAACAGTTCAGTACTTTGTTCTCATTGCAATTGAAGAGAAAGCAAATCTTTGCAAATTTTCCAACGAAACGGAAAAAATAGGGTGGGGGGAAGTTTCTAAAACAATGTGAAAATCCACACTAAAAAGAAATATATACATAGATATTAAATAAATCTTAATAAATAGAAAATTCGAAGTGAATGTCACATTATTTAATGACATGTCCATACATTACTAATATAGTGAACTTAATGTTTTTAAAAATCATAAAAAGCAGCTGTTATGAAGTTTAATGAAAAAAAAAATCTTAGTTGTTCCAAGTATTTCCTTTTTGTAATAAAACAGTTTGATACTTTCATTCCAGCATGAGCAAGAGACTCTGTGATCCAGAAAAGAAGGTGAGCTGTTTCAAGTAGTACTAAGTTGCAATGACCCTTTTGATTATTAGCTCTACACATTATAGGCTACTAATGACATGTCATAAAATAATAAATATAAAACCCTAAATTTTCCAAAATGAATATCTTTCTCAAACCCTCAAAAATTGGTAAGAAATTATTCCCCAGAGGACTATTCATCAAAATCAATTCATTTTCCCTGAACATTTGGATTTCAATAAAGCCCAGCATATTTCCTTTGAAAAAATATTTTCATTAATATTTTCTTAGAACTGCTCATCAATACACATTTTTTTTTAACAGGAAAAAAGGAATGGGACCCCCCTCCCCTAAAAATATACCCTACCCTTTGATGCCATATATCAAAGTATAGCCCTCTGAGAGAAAAAAAGGTATGAGTAGTACAAGGAGCTGCCCACAACCCCACCCTCCCCACAGGGGGCCTCTCCAGGGAGAGCCCCCCCTCCACCCCCCATGCCGCTACTGCATCCCAAGCATGCTCCTACTGCATGTGTCATGGGTGGTACCTGACCCACTATGCCCTGCTGCTGCTGATGCCCATGGTACCTTGAGTGCACCTGTGCACCTGGCATGGGACCCTGAGCTTCAATGGCATGGGGGGCAAGCCTGGGATGCCCCGCAATCTCTGCCACTGCCCAGAGGGCTACCTGTGACTGTGCTACATGTCCCTGCCCTCTACACCCAAGGAGGATATCATGGCCAGCATCAACACATTCCTCAGTGTGTGAAAGGCCGATGTCTGCCTAGCTGCAGGGGAACAGCTGCTCAGTAAAGTTTAGCACTGTCTCCCACCTCCCTGCATGCAGTAGCGGGGAAACTCGGGGCCAGGGGAGTGTGGACAGGCTGGGCAGGGAGGGAGGGCAGGGGCAGGGGTGGGGAGGCTCCTCCTCTCAATGCAGGCCTTACCATGTGGCCAGGGCTGGTATGGCTGGTAGCTCCACTCAGTCCCAGCTGTTGGTGACAACGTGTAGCTCTGGGAGGTGTCCTTGAATGACAAGATGTGACAGGCAGGTGTCCAGGCAGAAGCCCCTCCCCCTCCCTCCCTCCCTTCAGGGAAAAGCTGGTGCTGCTGGGGGCCAGTGGTGTCATGGCCAGCTACACCTCCTTGTTGGAGCTGGGGCTGCAGAGCTGGCACTGGCCTGGGCTCCCCAAGCTGCTGGTAGAAGGTGCAGCTGGGGAGCTCAGTGGGACAGGCTGCTGGATGCCCAAGGGGCTCTCCCCCATTGACGTGTCACTGTGGGTGCCAGCCCAGGGCAGGGCCTCAGGCAGACCACCCTTGCTGCTGTAGACAGCATGGCTGTAGCCTGAATCCCAGCTCATGAGGATGTCCATCAGTTGCTGTATAAAGGACATGGACTTACGAGCACTGCCCAACTGACGATTGTGGTCAGTGATGGCAACCCACTGTGCCAGCAAGGCCTTGACCTTTATGTGGCACTGCCACACTGACCAGTTGTGCCCACACTCTCATATCCAGGCTGATAGCCCCTCGTATACATGGGCATTGCAGGGCCAAGCAGCAGTGCCAGGTTGTAGGCAGGCTGGGGCAGTTGGCCTGTGGCCTGACCAGGAGGACAAAGGGCCTAGAGTGCCCTCTGGCTCCCTGCTGGTGTGCTCCAGGGTTCAAAATGCCTGCAGGCAGGAGAGGATCCAAGCTCAGAGCCCTGGGGCTAGCCAGCCCCCTAGTAGCAGGGCTGACCCAGGAGCAAATTTGCTCCCTGGTCACATCTACACATGTGTTACTGTGCAGTAACTAATCACAAGTAAATTTATACCTCACTATTAGGGGTTTTTACTGTGCAGTAAGCATGCACATGTGTAGACATGTGCACAGTTAAGCATGTCATGTAGACATGCCCACTGCTCTATAGCACTTCTCTCCCAGATCCCCTCCTGATTAAAATTAACTCAGTCCTCCAGCATCCCAGGATGCTTTCCACCTCCCTCTCACAGGGTGGGTGGGCTAGCCTTCGCCCACACTGTCTGCTCCAGCTGAGTAGGACTGGCCCCCGTCCCTGGGCTGTCACAGAGCTGAGGCAGCAAAGCGTGTTCTGCAGTCCTGGTCCTGCCTGCACCTGTCAGCTCGGTGGGGCAGGGGAATAAAGTGCCTCCCTGCCCCACCCCAGCCACCATCCTAATCTCTGGTGTGCACAGGTGACATGTAGGTGAGGCATGGGGGAGCACATGTCCCCCCTGAGAGCAGTGGTGCTCCCACAACAGCGAGCCCTCTGGTTGGTAGGAGGGCATGGAGAGTGCTAGTGCCCCCCCTGAAATTGGCTCTGCTGGAGGCATGGGACCCACCCCCAGATCACCAGCTGGCCACTGGGGGACTCCCCCGGTCGTACCCTACTGGTGCCCCCCCAGACTTGGGAAGCACCAGTCACCCATGCTGGTGTGTGAGGGTTTCTCCACAGGCCCATGCCAGTCATTGACCCAGGAGGAACAATCCCTGCATCCCAGGACCACTTGGCACCAAATTGCACTGAGGGGTGGGAGTGGGGAATTCTCTCTCTGCACTGGCATCAGGACTCAGGGGACACTGGCCAGAGTAGAGGAACCCCCCACTGAGGCACAAGTATCCCTCCATGTCAACTAATACAGGGTTGGCTCCAGGCTGGAGGAACTGCACCCCGACCCCCCCCCCCCCCACACACACACACACACACCTGTGGGAGCAGGGCTAGCCAGTACCAGACCATGGTGAAGGGTGGGAGGGGGAATTCCCCCTCTGTACTGGGTTCAGGGCTTGGGGAACCCTGCCAGGGCAGGGGCAATCTCCCCTGAGACACGGGGATTTGGGCCGGCCCAGGGCTAGAGGGACTTATCGCCTCATTCATTTGGGGGAAGCTGACATGGCACCAGAGCATGCTCAAAGGTGGAAATTCCCCCTTTGCACTGGTGGCAGGGCTTGGGGGACCCTACCCAGGGTGGGAAACCCCTGCTAAGGCACAGGGATTCCCCTATGTGGGCTGATGCCTTTTCTGGCTGGACCCTGGGCTGAAGGGACTGTTCCACCCCTGTGCGGGGGACAGCAGAGGATTGGGGGGCATGTGCTGGGTAGTCCATCAGGGATAAGCCCCACTCCACTGCATCATGGTCCCCTGGGCAGTGGTGAGCAGGCTGGGAGGTATGCTCTAGCACCCCCTGGCTTCTGGTCTGGGCCACTGAAAGAATCTGGCTACATTTCCGGATTCAAAAGTGCATGTCAATTCACTTCATTATCGGTTCAATCTACACAGCTTAGGGAAACCTGTGAAGATTGGATTGATTCAGCCTCGGGTTTTTTTGACTGTCTGTATTTAGCTTTAAAGCTCAATTCAAAAGCAACAGTAAATGTCACTATTTTGATGCAAGATGGTGCTAACGTCAGTGAACCTGATAGGAGATGGTTAACATCCAGTTAAGGATCTTGTTCAGATCCTAAAAAAACACATTGGGCATTTATAGATGTGCTTTGAGAGGTGGCAGGGATGGAGGGACACTTTAATTAGAGCAGCTTTGAGAGCCATTCTAAAGCACCCAGAGCATCACCTGTATTAGCATCCCTGTACTGAAAAATGGCAGTGAGGGAGCTTTAATTAAAGTTTGTCGAATGAGCTTTAGTTAAAGTGCCCCTCCTGCCATTTTTCAGCACAGGGACACTGATACACATGACATTGGAGTCTGCTGGAGCATGGTAATTACCACACTGCAGTAGACTCAGTTAATCGGGTCTCTTCCGACGTGTTGTAGTTACAGTGCATTGGAGCAGCCTCTCTGCATGTGTATAGATGCCCATGGGTAAAAAAAAATCACTGAAGCTGAAGTTCATCCAAAAGGATTCTGAATTTTAGTAGGAAGCTTTCTGGGACACTGGATTGAGATCCTTGTTTTCAGTGAAACCCAGAAAGAGGTAATTTTCACATAGATGCACTATGGAATTTTGCATAGCTCATTATGCAAACTCCAGGCTCTCTACAAGATCTGAAGTCAAGCCTCAATTAAGACTAACAATTTCTGGGCCCAAGTAACACTTTAGAAACCCCAGATTCTTTGTTCTTGTTCTTCGACCCTCCTCTTTTCCTCCATTATCCCTCCCTTCCATAGATGCATGTATAGTATCTTGAGGCTTGTAATATGGAAACAACTCTTTATTATATACAGAAACTTAGATACTATTTACAGTAAAGAGGGTCTTGTTGTTAGCCTGTTCCTGTTCTGCCTCCCAGAAGTTTCTGGTGACCCAGACTGTCTCCTGGGATGTCACACTGTGTGAACTCTCTGTGTATCCAGGAGTAGTTTCGCTCTGTCATAGTATTGACCTCTCCCAGCCATCTCAAAGAATGACTAACTAGGATTAGGGAAATCTCAATGGCCACCCATACAGATATTTGGGGGAGGGAGGGTTAAATCAGGCCAAAAAATGGCAGGCCCGATCTGAATATGGGAAGTGACTTAGATGGGGAATGGTTTAGATCAATCTATCAAATATCTGCACATTTTCAGAGCAAAGCCCAGCTGCTTGCCAAGCTCTGGGACTGCTCTCTTCCTACCACCCCCCTCCCCTGGCTGAGCTATTTTTAGCCCTCTAATCCCCACCCCTGAATGGACAACCTCCACCACAGTTGGACAAGCCTCCAACCTGCCTCTGCCTCCTCCCCAAGATCTGCCTTTCCTCAAGATCTGCCCTTCCCTAGTTACTAACAGTAGGTTCCTGGCACAGCTCCCAGCACCAGTAAACACCTGCACCCTCTGCCCCCAATCTATAGTCACACAGTTTAGAATAAGCCACATGATTGTAGATTAGGTGCTGCAAATGTCTTCACATAGCCAAAGTTGCCTACACTGCACAATACAGTGTTGTGCAGAGATATCGGAGCTAGCTCTGAAGGAGCCAGGTTGAGTACCGGAGCTAGTAATGTAATAATGTGGTACTGCTGAAAAGCAGGGCAACTTACCCTGGATGCAACACTGTATGAATGGCCCTATACTCCTCTCAGTACTGTATCTAGCTCAGTTCCCTTCTGCCTTTAATTCCTTAATGACTCATTGCAATGTCTGACCCCCCTCAGGCTCAAGTCTGAATAGCCTGCCTTATCCCTAAATCAGAGCAAGATTGCATCTTTAATTGAACGAGTGCTAATTACAAAACAGAATAACCTATAAAAAGTACATGATATTATAAAACATGAGGAGAACAGAAGAGCAGAATATACCTAACACAAGAGATAAAAAGCTCTAACTCAAGAAATACTTTTTGGATGCAAGGACTCAAAGACTATAGGTATAAAACACATTTACCCCTTTACTGTAATGTATTAGCTGATAATTTCCCTCAAACCATCAAGGAGCCATTGCACACCAAGATATAAGGCAAGAAAGCAAAATCTGACTTTTTTAAAGGCAAAAGGTAACAAGTAAAACAATGGAAAAGATTTCAACCCTCAAAGGCTCTTCCTTTGAGATGTGAAAAGCAAAATCAGAGCAGCACAGTTTTCTTTGCATGAAAGAAAAATCTCTAACATAAAACATAACACATTAAGATAGCGGATCTGTTGGCTCAGATATTTAACTGCATTACATATACGCCTGGCAACATAATACACCATTATTGTGATAACTGGTTGGATAACCGATTCTGCAAGAACAGTATTTAAGAACAGAAAGGGTGCAGTGGATGTCATTAAAAATCTGAACATTTAATATTTGTAGGAGCTAAACTTACTGTATTATTTGTTGAATTTCTATTTTTAAATATAGGGTGATACTGGAAACGGCAATAAAAGAAAATACTGTAATATAATAAACTTCAAGAGCCTGATTATCTCTCAAGGCCACTTCCACCACTGTTGTGTAGTAAAGAGGCCTTAAAGTGGCTGTAAATTGCCCTTGCACTTATTTTAAGAACCCTTTTAATGCCAGAGTGGTGGAAAGGGCCTTCTGTTTAAATGAGAATCAGTCCTTAAATTTGTTATATCATCCACAGCAGTAACATTAGAAGCTTAGCATATACATTGGCACTAATAGTGGCAGGTTCGAAACTCCTATAATCTGCTTGGATCCAATGCAACAAAAACCCATTGATGGACCAACCTATCTCAGGTATTGTAGCATATACAGTAAGGTCTGTAGTAAAGGGTCAAGCAAATTTGTTTTCTTATTAAACTTATCATCCGATAATGTATAATTTTTCACACATCTTTTTTTCATATTTTACTGCATAGTAGATGAGAATCAAGCAGTGTCCTCATGAACTTGCATTTTAATTCCAAAGAGAAATTAAATTTCAATTCCAAAGAGAAAAGAGAGAGGCATTAACTCTATTGAAGTGTGAATTAAAAGTACAGAAAATATTACTACTTTTTTTCCCCTAAATATATCCAGGTTTCCCAAATGGGGTAAAAATAGCCAGATTCTACAGCTCCTCACCATTTATTCTAAATGAGATTTAAAATTATGATTTCTTTAATTTTTAGGTGGTATAGAGTCATTTATAAAAATATAAAGCATGTTGGGAAAGAAGCAGGAGTATCTCTATGCTCTATTAAGCAATATAACCTGCATGTTCTATCACTTCTTTTTTTTTTCTTTTTTTATTTGCCATGTATGTGTGTGTGTAGGTTTAGCTGAGTTTCTGGTTCCAGTCATTTCACAAGTACAAACCCTAATTCTGTAAATCTCTGTCATATGAAAAGTTCTTGCAAAGCCAGGATAGCTAACTCAAGTGAGCAAGGACTAGCGCATAAATAGAGGTCTCAGTCTTTACTGTTTAATTTGATTTAATTTAATCTGGTTTGCCCATGTTCATTTATTTAAATTGTACTGCTGATAGTTGTCCAATCCAGGATGTGCCTCTCAATTCGTATATTCATAACCAATCAAAGTAAGAAATTTGTATGTAAAGTCGCACGCTTCTCACATATACAGATTATTCCTGTTTGAAGGAGTGAAAGAGAGAGTGACTAAGGCCAGGTACAGACATTATACTTTTACCAATCTAAGGGTGCCTATACATGAGCGTGGATGCACTCTAGTGCATTGAAACAGATTTGATGAATCAATTACCATACTCCAGCAACCTCCTGTGTCTCATGTATCAATGTCCCTGCACTTAAAAATGTGGGGGTGGGTGCTTGAACTAAAGCTCGTTGAATGAACTTTAGTTCAAGTGCCCCTACCACCATTTTTAAGCGTGGGGACACTGATACATGAGACGCAGCGGCTTTTTAATTAGAGTGGCTCTGAAAGCTGCTTTAGTTAAAGCATCACCCCCCACACACATGCCTGAAGCACATGTAAAAGTGCCCTAAGTGATTGGAAATGGATCTAGACATGTAACAGAACAAAAGTTCAGTGCACATAGACTGGTCTAAAAATGATGGAACCCAGTCTAAGATTGACCTGGACTGATGTGCACTTAAAGTTAATTAATTTAGGCTTGACCAGTGCATCGAACTTCAGGACCAGATCCCCTTTTGATTCAAGTTAGGTCACTGTCTGCCAGAATCCCAGGCTCCTTTGTGGCCCCTTGCTAGTCATGCTAGTACTTGCCCCACTCTCAGCTGCTCTGCCCAAGCTCCCAGTAGGCCCTGCTCCCAAGCTCTCGCAGAGCTGAGTCGGCATAGACCCTTTCCAGGACAGACCCTTCCAGGCAGGCACCATGAGCAGGAAGGGAGACATCTTTTTCTCTGCCCAAACCCCATCACAAAGCATGCCACAATGTACACACAGACCTAACAGTGAGCCAAGGAGAACCTCCCTGAGCTGGTGCAGCCCCACAGAGCCCAACCAAGCTGCCAGGCATGTGCAAGCATCCATTCCTCCCCCAGCCACATTGTCTATCAGCCACAGGTATCTGTTAGCTGCAGGAGGGATGCAGAATGCTTGCCCATGCCCAGCAGCCTGGTCAGGCTCCATGGGGCTGCGCCTGCTCATGGGGGTTCTCCTGGGCTCAGTGTCAGGTTTGTATGTACATCATGGGGTGCTTTCTGATGAGTTTGTGCAGGGATGTAGATGCCTTCCCCCCACCCCCTGCTTGCAGCTAACAGATGCCTGTGGCTGACAGACTGTGTGGCAGGAGGAGGGAGGAATGCTCATCCATGCCCTGCAGTTAGTCAGGGGTGGTCCAGCTGCTTGGCTGCACTCAGCAGTCTCATGCAATCTGGGGAGCCCATGGGGCCTGCTGGGAGGCATGCAGGCCTGCCCCCAACCTGCTGGCTTCAGCTACTGCAGGCAGTCTGCATGCCCCCTCACCGAAGGGTGAATGTGTGTTCTGTTCACTCCTGATCTAAACTACATGGTGTCACAACCCAAGGGTGTGATTTTGTTTGTGTGCGCTTCGGCACTGCTAAATTATTTCCTGCCACTCGGAGCTTTCTTTGCAGGGTGCATTTCTTAGTTGCAAAGAGAAATGCACGGTGCAAAGGAGTTCCCGCCACCCGCATGCAAATTTGTGTCCCACTATTGGCCAGTTCTAAATTATTCCCACGTGGCAGCTAGTGATTGGCTTGCTAGCCGTATAAGAGGCTTGAGCGGTTTCCGCCCAAGTTGGAGGACTCCACAACCATCTGGAGGAGGAGAACTTCACGTCTCGTGAAGATCTCTAAGCACTGCGGAGCCTATTGGACCCAGCGTGTGTTTCAAGAAGGCAACAGGGGTCTGATCAGCCTCTAGCCTCTCCCCGTCGCTGAGCGCAATCCTCGACGTATCCCTCTTCCCTGAACAC
>NW_005842329.1:743426-744403 GCF_000455745.1 Alligator sinensis | reverse complement strand
CCAATCTGCAAAGCATCCCTGGCTACCTGGGCCCGCGCACAGGGCCGGGTCTTCCCCCCCCTGCCCAGGTGACCAGAGCATCGCCTCCCAGGTGCCAGGCTTTTGTCTGCAGACAAGGAGCGAGATCCCCGCTGTGAGGGATTCAACGGCCGCCTCTCAGGCTGGTGGAGACAGATCTCGGGAGAGGGGCACCGACAGTGGCATTTCTGCCACAGCGTGTACCTTAAGAAGGCTATAGGGGTCTGATCAACCTCTAGCCTCTCCCCATCGCCGAACGATCCCTTGACGAACCCCTTCCCTGCGCGCAAGTTCCACGGAGCCTAGCAAACTTCGTGTGAGTGTATCCAGAGCTCTGTCCGGGTTCGAGTCCTGCAGGTTTATCTTCCCATCGCCGAAAACCCATTGCAACGTACTCTCGTGTTTTGCATCTTCCCATCGCCAAAAACCCCCTGTGACGTACTCTCGTGCCCTGCAGGTTCGAGTTTTGTTTTGTTTTTTTCTGTAACTGCAACCCAAGCAAGTTTTCCTGCCTGCACCGCGACCATCTTCGGTGTAAGTAAAATAATCTTTAATCAACCGCTAAGCGTCCATGCCTAATTCTAGTCTGCCGGCCTGCATTCCCCGACCCGCATGCCAGGGCTGCTGGCCACAGCCCGCTGCGCGCCCCCGAGAACCTCGGACTGCTCCCGGCCCGCACACGTGGCTTATAGAAAACCATGCAACTTCAAGTGATTCTACCTCGGGGGTTTTGAAAGTCTATACTTAGCCTAAGCTGTTTTGAATCTTTACACTATGATCACAGAACAGGACATGTTTTGTACTTGTTCTAATCCTTACAAAGACATTTTCAGAAACTGCGTAAGATGCTACTGTCATTTATATGACATTTCTCTTGTCCCATCCCGATTCAGCAGTTGCACCTTTTTTCACCAGTGGTGAATTTCATTTACTCGGGAAGAAGAAAAAAAATGCATGTC
>NW_005842329.1:723583-743416 GCF_000455745.1 Alligator sinensis | reverse complement strand
TCTTTCCCTTAGGGCCTTCTGAACAAACCAAAATGTGTGGCTTTTGAAGCCTTTGTGCTCTGCTTTTCAAGTAATCTCCATTTTCCCCCTTTATTGACCTCACTTGTCTCTCTCTCTTTATTGACCATGACCATATGGACATGATTTATAGTGGCTGTGTATGAAAACTGGATTTTGGGACCTCTGGAATAAAGCTGCCTATTATCAGGCTATGGCGCCTGAAATGTGAAATGGAGTCAATTTGAAATCATTACTGCTACTTAAATTAGTCTTTCCTTTCATTTTGGGCTTCATTTTCAGCAAATATAATCATCCTCCCCAGGCTTTAGAACATTAACTCCTCTGACATGCAGTCACTATGTTAAAAATCCTCATCAAGATTAACATAAGGAAGAACTGAAAATGTTTTAATTGAGCTGTGCTCCCAGGTCAATAACAAGGATTGCCAAGGGCAGGGATGCTAGGACAGAGGAAATACTGTGGCCAGGAATTTTTGGCATGATCTCTTAGACAGGCAATCCAGCATGTACTTGTCAAACTACTGCAAAGTAATTGTTCTACCTGTGGTGCTTCATGTCTTTTTTTAGTCTCATAATACCTTTAAATTCAGAAATCAGAGAACATCTCTGAATTGCCACTCAGGGGTCCAGACCCATTCTTTTACAGGCTAATGAGTTGAATGACACACACATATATGCTATTCATCCATAAGATACCGACGGGTGTATGCATACATAAAGTGGTCACTATTACTATTCAGACACTTTTTGTATAGGTAAACCTAGTAGGAATACTGCAGAGGTATTACTTTCTTACATGGGGTCTTGAAAAGATTGTAAAAGGCTTGAAAAGACTATGTATGTAAATGTGTATAACTGTTTACAGATTCATATACATAGACACCAGAGCCCATCAGAAAAAGAGACTTCCTTGCAGGAAATTTCTACTTTTTAATGAAAAATACAAATATTTTTGTTTTAATGTTCATTAACTGGATTCAGAAATGTGGCTGAGGTGTCTTGTGGCAGTTTAGTGTGAGAACCCAATGGCTGGATGAGACCCCCGGTGAAACAATATCCCCCAGGATGTCTCACAATCTCCACTCGTGGTGGATACCTAGCCAGAGTGTACCATGGGTAATGTACTCAAATTAGGAAGCATGGGCCATACAAAAGAAAGGGTACATGAGAAAAATGAATTAAAGTTTCAATCTCATATGGCAGGTGGGTACCCAAACAGAAATATTTCATTTTTCAGATGAAATATTTCTGGTTGGAGTATTTAATTAATCTTTTCCCATGCAATTTCAGTTTTCCATTGAAAGCAGGCATGTCTCACAAAAATGTACTTGAGTCAATATAGTTTCAGCAGAAAATATTGACAATCTCCTTGGTGAGGCTGCAGCTGGAGTACTGAGTCCAGTTTTGGGCTCCACAATTCAAAAAGGATGTGGAGAAGCTTGAGAGAGTCCAGAGAAGAGCCACGCGCATGATCGGAGGTCAGGGAAGCAGACCCTACGATGACAGGCTGAGAGCCCTGGGGCTCTTTAGCCTGGAAAAGCGCAGGCTCAGGGGTGATCTGATGGCCACCTATAATTTATCAGGGGTGACCACCAGTATCTGGGGGAACGTTTGTTCACCAGAGCGCCCCAAGGGATGACGACTAGGTCGAACGGTCATAAACTACTACAAGACCGTTTCAGGCTGGACATAAGGAAGAATTTCTTTACTGTCCGAGCCCCCAAGGTCTGGAACAGCCTGCCACTGGAGGTGGTTCAAGCACCTACATTGAACACCTTCAAGAACAAACTGGATGCTTATCTTGCTGGGATCCTATGACCCCAGCTGACTTCCTGCCCTTTGGGCAGGGGGCTGGACTCGATGATCTTCCGAGGTCCCTTCCAGCCCTAATGTCTATGAAATCTATGAAATCTCCAAAATCCACAGAAAAATAAAATTCTGTTAATCCAGGGGTGGGCAAAATGTGGCCCAGGGGCTGGATGCAGCCCACCAGGCTATTCTATCTGGCCCGCAGGGCCCCTAAAATTGTAGAAAATTAATATTTATCTGCCCCTGGCTGCCTATCATGCGGCCCTCCATGGCTTGCCAAAACTCAGTAAGTGGCCCTCAACCCAAAATAATTGCCCACCCCTATGTTAATCCCTCCCTGGTTTACGTAACAACAGCAGAACATGATGCAGCATTCCTTAGATCCAACTGAACTGATTCAAGTAAAATTTTCAAAATCAGGTTAGGCCAACATTTGCCTAGGATCATTTAGTCAGGAATGATCCTGCCGTGAGCAGGAGGCTGGAAGAGTTGACCTCATGAAGTCCCCTCCAGTTGTACTTTCCTCTGATCCTATTCTCTGTGGTTGCAGGGACAGGACTAAGCAATGGCCTCTAATTGTAGCAGGGGGGGTTTAGGTTGGGTATTAGGAAGAGTTTTTTTCATTATGAGGGTGGTTAAGCATTGGAACAGGCTGCCTAGAGAGGTTGTGAAAACTTTATCCTTGGAAGTGTTTAAAAGTAGGTTAGACAGACACTAGACTGGAATGGTTTAGACAGGGATGATCCTGCCATGAGCAAGGGGTTGGATTAGATGACCTCCTGAGGTCCTTTCTAGCCCTATTTTTCTATGATTCTATAACTACTGTTATAGGACTGAGATAAAATTGCTCTATGCAGAGGGAAAACCTAAAGCTCAGACGCAACTAAAGTCCCATGTAAACCCTCAGATGGTGCTTATGATGATCCTCTGCTGAAGGATAAATGTTTCCCTCCATGAAGATAATACTCATAACATCTGCGTAAACTCTGTCATGGCTATCATACTACTGTCTTCCTTTTTTCCTGGTGCTCTATGGCCTCATTATACAGGTTTCCCTTGCTTTATGCTGTACATGCATTCCTGGAAAACAGCACATAACTCAAGTTCACATAAAGCGAACCCACTTTACAGTGTAACAAGTAGGGATATGTTCCAAGATCTCGACTATACTGAACCCCAGACCCATTTCTACCACTTTTACAAGACAATTTTGGTACTCTCAAAGAGCAGACAGTACACACACGCACAGGGTGGTGGTGAATGTTTCATTGGTGTGAAGAGAGGGTGGTGAAGGGTGTTAGTGAAGTTCTCTCGCACTTCGTTGATGGACCAGGGAGAGGGTAGGAGATACGGTAATGGGAAGCTTAGAAGCTATAATGGGGATGGCAGCTACAGAAACATGTGTCACAGACAATGAGCGAGGTGCACAGATCCACACAGGAGACTTCATTTTGGTGCACATCACTCCCACAATACACCACATGAAGCAGCTGACTGCCAGCTTCCGCCACACTGATCGCATAAGAGTGAATTTACCTTGCATATAACAAATTTTTGGTATAAAAAGGGTCATCACATAAGAGCGAATTCGCGCGTACAGAACCCACATAAATCGAGGGAAACTTGTACAATTTAGTATCATGTAGTATGAAAACTTGCTATAATTACACAGGAGCCCCCCCACCCAGCAGTTACACCCAAGATGGAATTACAGAAATATCTACAACACTCTCTTTCCTATGGAATTCCTTAAGTACTAAAAATACTGAACTTTCTAATTGTAAATATTCACTTAGCCCTTAATTCTGGCAGCCTTATTCAGGTCAAACTAGGTATGTGCACTGTGAATATACCCAGTGGAATTAAATCCTTCATTAGTTAAGGCTGGCAAATTTTTAAAGTAGCACTAATGAATATTAGGAAATTGGACCCATTATCACTCAGGGGAGAAGTGACTGGCCTGTAGAAGTCAATGAAAGGTTTGCCACTGATTTTAGTGGGGCTAAGATTTCCTCCAGGATCACATTTGGCTGAGAAGTTTGCATTCCTTCAGAACAAGAATACAGGCCTATTTATAATTTTGTTACAAAATACCAACAGCATGGTGTCGTGACTAGCTTCATATGTCATTACAAATACTTTTCATTCTCTTCACACACAGAACTTCATTCTTATTTCAGCCTTTTAATAACCTTTAACAGACCTTGAATCAAATGGACATCTGGAAGTTGGACTTTTATTTTGTTTGAGCCATCTCAGCCTACGCTTCTTTTTAGCTGACAAGTTCTTAAGTTAATTCCTTTTAGCTTTTAGGTTATTTCTCTGCGACACCCTCCCTGCAAACGTTTGCTGAGTATTTCTAGTGTAGTGATACCACAAATGGACTTCCAGCCTGCTAGGCTGAAGGCAGTTTAGAAAATGCATTTTTACTATTTCTCAATAAATCCTAAATGTGCTTCATTCCACTTCCAACAGAACTCTGGTTACTGGGGTCAACAGAAAAAGACAGTGATTATAGATGAGAGGTGACTGTGAATTTTTGCAATCTTTGAAGTTTGCTTCAGCTTCAAAAAAAACCAAAAATCCATAAATATGTGTATTAAAATATACTTTTTATCTCTGATATTTTCAAACCTGACACAGCATGAGCAGAAAATATCTGAACTCATCAAAATATTTTACAAATAGACAAGCAGAGTTGTGTGCAAGAAAAAAAAGCCCCAACACAGGCACACCAAACAAAAAAAGAAACAAACAAAAACCTTTTTACATTGTGCATATTATAGATTTCATAGACATTAGGGCTGGAAGGGACTGCCCAAAGGGCAGGAAGTCAGCTGGAGTCAGCTTGCACCACTTCTGGGGGGAGTCTATTCCAGGATCTGGAGACTCATGAACAAGTAATGAATACCAGTCTGAAGAACCATCGTCTCCCAACTCACACTTCTACAAAATTGTGCATGTCCAGGCCAAGGGGAATATTTGTAATATGTTCATTAAGGCTATTAGACTGGGGGTCTTTAAGAGATGGCTGGATAGACATCTGGCTAGAGTCATCTGATCCTAGCCCTCTTTCCTGCCCAGGCAGGGGGTCGGACTCGATGATCTGTTGAGATCCCTTCCAACCCTAGCATCTATGAATAATTAGGATTCATCAACCTAATGTGAGTTCACTCTACTCTGTTTCCATACTACTAAAACAAACAGCTTTCCTGGGTAAGGAATCTGAAGCAGTAGGAGCATGCTTGGTGTTCTTGGTTGTATAGCATTATTCAAACCGCCCTCCCAACTGAAAAGCCTCCCCTCCCCAACCTCAACTTGCTTAAATGTTTTCTGGTGTGTCTTCCCACTGACTGGAGTGTGCCAATGCTTCTGTTGGGACCAAAGATGAAGACTCCTGGTTAGATAGTCTTGTCCCTCCACTCAGGGTCAGACAGATCACCATATTTGGGTCCAGGAAGGAATTTTACCCTGCAGTTAGATTGGTATGGACGGGGGGGATTGCCTCCCTAGAATGTCTTGAGCATATATTGACAACCTTTTATAGAAACAGGACATTGGCTGCCATGGTTTGCTGGCTTTTCCTGTGGCAGGTTAGGGTGTTATATTTTGTGTTGTCTTAGGGTTTATGGTGGTCTTACAAAGAGGTTAAATTATGGATTGTACAGGATGGTTTGGATAGGGATTATTCTGCCTCAGGCAGAGGGTTGGAATAGAGGACCTTTGGAGGTCCTTTCCAGACATACTTCACTATGATTTCTCTATGACTTATCCCCCTGAAGAATGTCCTAATCCCAGGACATAAGGAACTGTGGAGTGGGGTATTCAAATCCACACTGCACCTGATTCAGATCAGAAATATGTTATCCAGGGATAAAATGTGTTAATGCGTGAAAGCATTTTTTTCAGGAACAATGAAGGTAAAATGTAATAAAGCTTAATTGGATGTTTACATTATACAAGCACAGGGGGGTGCTTGAGAAGAGATAGACCTATACGCACGGTGGGGAATGTAGGGAACCTGCTAAATGGCTTTGTTTTACATTGAAATAGCATCTAGGAGGAGATACAGATGGTGGCATTAAAATACTGTGTTTTCCAGTAGAGAAATGAGCATTTAAAACTTTTAAAAAGCAGCAAATACAAACCCCAGTCATGGGGCATCTGCAGAACTCTGTCCGCTGATAACAATGCAAAATATAATACTATTAGATTTTATATGCAAGTTCACATTTACTTTAAAAATCTACCACAGTTTAAAGACTGCACTGCACAGAAGAAAAGATATCACTCTGCCATACCAAACTAGGCACTTACTGCAAACTGCTCAGATAAACAACTCTGTATTCAATGGCCTTACAAAAATCACAAGCTGCTCAGCTGTAGAACTAGTCAGGGGTTTGGGGCTTTTGGTTTTTGTTTCTTTGAGAAAACGTTTCTTTGTTGGAAAATGCCGGTTCGCTGAAACTAGAACTTTTCATGTGAACATACCTACTTGTTTCAACAGGAAAGTTCTGTCAGCTCTAGAATGGTTGAACAAACACCTGAACCCTTCTTCTTAGGCAATCTACCTTTCCCTGGCCACAGAAAAACTCTTTCACCCAAACTAGCAAGGAGGACACTTCAGACTTGGCTTCCCCTGACAAAAACCTTAAGGTTATGATCAGTCACCCACTTCCCACATGAGATACTCAAATGCATGTCCCTCAGAGGCAACAAGCACACTTTCCCCAAAACCGCTAACTCTCCCAGGCCTCAGAGAACCTGAATTCTTCTACCGTAGGGGTGAGACAGACCCCTTCCTCAACTGACCCCTTCCCCAAAGCCACAGGGTAGCCAGCTTACTGCATGTCACTTCAGGTCATGGACAGCTAGGTCAGGGGCCACTCAGGGAACAAGGTGCCATTCTGGATCAAGAGGAACATGTGTAATTGGGTCATGAACCAGATCAGAAAGCCAGGAGATCAGTCTAAGGAGCCAAGTCAGGAAGCCAGAGGGTCAGGCAGCACATGGAGTCACAGAACAAGCTGAGTTAACTCTCCAGGAGATAAAGCAGAGATTCAGGTCTAGGGAAAGCTGAGTTAGAAAGCCAAAGGCTCAGTCAGAGCAGAGTCAGAGGATGAGCTCCGTCGAGTAATTGAGACATCAAGAAGAGAGCAGGTAAAGGCACAAGCCATACAGAACAATGAGATAATCTAAAAAGGGTTAGGCCCAGTTGCCCAGACAGTTTGTCTTCTGGGTTTATGTGGGAGGGAGTGATGGGTCAGCTTATTCTGGTGTCAGGGAGCAGGCAAATGCCTAAACCCAGATGGTGGTTTGCTCTGCCTGAATGATCAATGGAAGAGATGATAGGTAGGGATGAGCAGCCATGATGGTTCAAGGCCCCATGCAGCCTAACATCATGCCCTTTCAGTGGCAAACCCTAAGGGGCTCTGGTCCAGGTTTGTTTGGCTGTTTGTCATAATAAGTTAACAGATCAGGGGCATGGATGTTTCCTGATGGCTCTTGTGCGGGCCGGGAGCGGTCCAAGGCCCTCGGGGGCGCACGGCAGGCTGTGGCCAGCAGCCCTGGCACACAGGTCGTGGCATGCAGGCCGGCAGACTAGAATTAGGCACGGACGCTTAGCGGTTGATTAAAGATTATTTTACTTACACCGTAGATGGTCGCGGTGCAGGCAGGAAAACTTGCTTGAGTTGCAGTTACAGACAGGAAAGAAGAAAAGCGGACAAGAGTTCCTTCCATGCGAACTCTAGCCCAATCCAGTTGAAGGCTCTAAAAACGCGAGCCCGTCGTGTCAACCAAAGAAAACAACTCAGAGAAGAGCTCAGGATACACTCACACGAAGTTTGCTAGGCTCCGTGGAACTTGTGCGCAGGGAAGGGGTTCATCGAGGGATCGTTCAGCGACGGGGAGAGGCCAGAGGTTGATCAGACCCCTATAGCCTTCTTAAGGCACACGCTGGGTCCGTTAGGCTCCGCAGCACTTAGAGTTCTTCACGAGACGTGAAGTCCTCCTTCTCCAGATGGTTGTGGAGTCCTCCCTTGCGGGGTTCTCCTTGGAGTTCTCCAACTTGGGCACTCCTTTGCACCGTGCATTTCTCTTTGCAACTGAGAAATGCACCCTGCAAAGAAAGCTCCTCGTGGCGGGAAATAATTTAGCAGTGCCGAAGCGCGCACACACAAAATCACACCCTTGGGTTGTGACAGCTCTCACCTACAATCTTCAGGCCTGTAGCCCTCCCTATTCATTAGGTAATAAAGTCTTCATTCCATGCATTCCAATCATTTCCTCTGACCTGCCATTTCAATGTAAACGGCTCCAGTTCCCGATCCACCTCAGTTTTGCCATGAGCATCAACAAGACACAGGGACAATCACTCAAAGTTGTTGGCCTCAACCTGCGAAGCCCATGCTTTTCTCATGGCCAACTCTATGTTGGTTGTTCCAGAGTTGGCAATGGCAAAAACTTTTTCCTCTTGGCACCAGATGGCAATACATGCAACATTGTCTATCCTGAAGCTCTACACAGATTAAAAATGTGTCAAACACCATCATAAACTGGGATAGAAAAATGTAATGTGAAATCCTCAGTGCTATGCTACAGTCTTACAAAGTAAATAAATAATTCTACCTCACAATTCAGTTGTTTAATACATTGAAATGTTCAATTTTTATAGGTTTTTGGTATGACCAAAAGCTCACAGTTTCAAGCTGTATCACACAAGTAAAATAGGGTACAAAACTAAACACATACACACAACTTACTAGTAGAGTGAAATAAAATAGAATGAAAATATTTTATTTATAAAACATAAAAATTTGATTACTGCAACGCGTGCGAAGCCGAGTATTTTGGCTAGTTAGGTAATAAAGTTCCCCTTCTTTCCATCTGGAGTCTTAAGATTTCCTGAACCAGATAATCTTCTTGACCTTGGACTGTTAGGTGGTGGGGACATGGGGGTAGGAACTGATGTGGGAATGAATTTTCTGTATACAGCTTGAACAGTCATACATGAATTATTGATTAGATGTTTAGTGTTTATGGGAGTTGCAGCTCAAAGGCTACCCAGTTAATTTGTTGAATGATGAATAAGGGGTCAACATATTGGTGATGTAGCTTTTGTGAAGTCCAGTCTATGTGAAGGTGTGCAGATGCTAACCATACCTTCTGTCCTACCCAACAGGCAGGTCCTTGCTGATGAAGCTGGTCAGTCTGTCACTTATAAAACATTTTTGCCTTTTCCAGATGGCGTTCCTCTTGGACCTCATGCATGCGATGTACCCAAAAAGGTTGTTGGAACTATAGGTCTGGGTGTAACTGGGGATGAAACCCATAATTAGCAGAAATGGGCTTTGCCTAGTCAAGGCATGTGGAGTTATTATATATGAACTCCATGATTACCCAGTTGTCTTGCTTTAAGTTGAGGTAACACCAGAGGTCTTGCTTCAAATCTGGTTGATTCTTTCAGCCTGGCCATTTTTCTGTTGTAATAAGCTGATGAGAGCTGGTAACAGACTCCCAATAGGCATAGAGCTGAGTGCTAGAACCAGGAAACAAAATGAGACCCACAGTCCAAAAGGCTGTGGAGGCGAACTGTATGGTTCAAACCCAGTTGGGCCATGTCCTTAGCTAAGAAAAGGCCTACACATGGAATAAAATGGACCGTTTAATTAATTGGTCTGTTACAGCCAGTACCGTAGAGCAACTGTTTGATATGGGTAGCTCTACAATATTTTCTTGTAGGTACTCTTGGCAGGTAGCAAGTTCTGGTTAGATTTTCATAGATTTCATAGACATTCGGGCTGGAAGGGACCCCGAAGGATCATCGAGTCCATCCCCTGCCCCAGGGGCAGGAAGTCAGCAGGGATCATAGAATCCCAGCAAGATAAACATCCAGCTGTGTCTTGCAGGAGTTCAAAGTGGGTGCTTGAACCGCCTCTGGCGGCAGTCTATTCCAAACCTTCGGGGCTCCGACAGGAAAGAAAATCTTCCTTATGTTCATCCTCTTCCTTATGTTCAGCCTGAATCGGTCGCAGTGGAATTGTGACTGCTCGATCTTGTCATCCCTTGGGTGCTCTGGTGAACAAATGTTCCCCCAGATCCTGGCAAACACCCCTGATAAACTTATAGGTGGCCACCAGATCGCTCCTGAGCCTGCGCTTTTCCAGGATGAAGAGTCCCATGGCTCTCAGTCTCTCATCATAAGGTCCTCAAACATCTTGAAATATTTCTGAAAGAATGCCTCCCAGTCTTGGAGAACAGTGGTGTTATGCTCCACCATTTCAGGGCATCCCCCATGAAGAGACTTATGATGAGGCTCTTTTGCCTGGTCCCTGGAGTAGGTTTTGGGTTAGTCTAGGAAGAGAAGGTAGCATTGCATAAGGACTAAAGCACTGCTGGTCCCCATTGTACCTTTCAGGTTATGCAAGAGGGGAATGGGACTCCACTGGACAGGCCGAAATGTAGAAATTTCCTCCCACAACCATTGTGCCTCCTCATATCAGTGCTGGTGAGTCTCCTGGTAGTATGCTTCCTGGGACAGGAGGGATTGGTTCTTAAGTCAGCCGCTGCTGCACCTAAGCTTCTAGGACTTGGCAGGCAAGAGGCAAGCTGGTTCAGGCCAGGCTGCAGATCTTCCCAAGTTGTGGCATTGAAAGTGGGTGAGTCTGAGTGCACCAGCAGGAGGTTGGGCTTCTTGCCAGATCCTCTTCACTGTATGGGCAATCCAGGCAAGCTGTCACACTGGGTCATGGGAAGCCTGGTCAGGGGCCACTTGGGGAACAAGGTACCACCCTGGGCCAGGAGGAGTGAGGTACAGTCTGGGTCAGAAAGCCAGGTGGTCAGTCCAGGAAGCTGAGTCAGGAAGCCAGTTGGTCAGACAGAGCACAGGGTCAGATGATGAGCCCAGTTGGATAGGCAAGAGATTGAGTGGAAAGCAGATAGAGGTGCAAGTCATAAAGAACAGAGAGGTAGTCTGGGTAGGGATTGAGCCCTGGTGCCCAGATGCTTCCTCTTCTGAGTCAGTGTTTATATGAGAGGGAGTAATGGGTCAGCGGATCCTGGCTGACCACTCCAGTGGCAGAGAGCAGGCAAACAGCTGGACCTGGATGGAGGTTTCTGGCTGGCTTGCTTGGCCTGAATGGTCAGCCAGGGTGGTGAAAGGCCAGGATGAGCAGGCAGGCCAAGGCCCCAGATTCGAGGCCATGGCCTGACACCCCATTGTTTTAGCAAAAGGAAAGTTATTCCCCATCTCTCCTCCCCTCCCAAAGGCTTCCAGATATCCAACCTCTTCTTAATTCATGGACAGATACACTCCCTGTATAGTCTTTCATACAAGGTCTCAGAGGATCCAAATATACCTTTCCATGGACATCAAACCTGCTCTAGTCTCAACCTTTCACTGTCTTCCCCCAGTGGATCTTAAGGAATCTGACATCCACACCAGCAATAAATCCCCATTCCAAAGTTCCAAAGAATCCCTGCCCCCACTTCTGGTAAACAACAGGAGATTTCTACCCAAGAGGTTTAAGGAAAACACATCCCTACTAAGCATTCAACCACCCCAGAGTACCCAGCACCAAGGCTGAGGAAACAGACTACATAATATAAACCCAGCCTTCCCCCCATCTCCTAACTAGAAAGAATTTGCACCTTCTTTTCTCACCAGACAGGAACAGACCTTACCCCTCAGACTCATGGGAACCTCATTCCTTCCTACCCCCTGCACACAGGCTGTATTGCCCTTTCTGCCCAACCAGGCCATATAACCGAAGTCAGAGGAAGCAGGGAAATGTATATAAGACACAAGACACTACCCCAGGCACTGGAGTGGCCTCATCACAGGCAGTCATAGTGGTTTGGTGATATTCTACCTACATGCAAGAGCAGCAAAGAAACAAAGATTAAGAGGAGGCAGAGACAGGTGTAAAGGTAGATATGTTATAAGGTATAAAGTATGACAGGTAAAAGAAAGTGACAGAGGTAGAAAACTTTTGTGGGAGTTCCTTTCTTAAATGTTGGCAGCACATTAGTGGGGTGACACAATCAGAATATAGCATAAAATTATATTATTTCCCTATGAAAATTCCTTGTTAATTTGAAGGATTTGATGGAAGTAGTTTCTTCCACTTTGTTTCCCTGTAACTTTTGACACTAGGCTGTTTCGGAAACTTAGTCACTGTCCACATGATGGAAAGTTTCAGAAATATCAGTGTAAGTACTTATCTGGTAACAAATGCATAGGCTTGTTTGCTTGTTCACACCCATGACAATCATTAATACCTAGCTCTTCACTGTATATGCAGAATGGTTTTATAGGATCTGCTTTAAATTAACTTCATTAACAGTGTCCGTTCATCATATGTATGCCTTTTCTCTAACAAGATTGGTTGTTAATTACAATATCTTACTATTATCCACTTCGTGCATTCAGTTTATTGGAAAAAAAATAAAAAAGATTGAATACACCAACTGTTCTAGGTTAAATAATTTAATCACTTTGGATAATGGCTTAATTAACTAGAGAAACAACACTGAAGCAATGTGTGCTATGCTTTGATTGTATGTCGTGTCCAGATTTGTAATGACTTGAGATAAGTGTCCTACTTCCTGGCAGCTAATAATGGGGAATCACTTGCCTTCTAATTCAGCTTTGCTGAAGATGATAGTATACTGCATTTTCACCCTTGTGTCTTGGCTCTGTAGCATGAGACTGGCTGAAGTCCCACAGTTGGAAGTTTTAGGTTGTGCTTTGTCCATAATAGGAGTGAGAGAAATTGGAGCTTTTCTGCCCACCACTGAGAGTCACGTGACATCTTGGAACTTAACCACTGGAAGCATCTATTAATCCCTGATATGAGTAAAGAACAAAGGCTCCCCAAGGACAAGTGTGCCAAGCAATAATAAATTGAAACTGAAAAATGTATATCACTGACAATAAAGGCAAGCGCTGCCTCAAAAGGTTCCCTCCATGCTGTGAAGGGAGATGGATTCATGAGGAAGAAGAACAACAAGGGAAACAAATGCATTTTTTTCACTTCCTACTAGTAGATTTGTATTTCCTGTGGTGAATATTCTACAAACCTAGTAGAAGGGGTACCCTGTCTCAGAGGGGGCTGATGTGCATGCTTTTTATTTGGGCAGGAAAGACGTGCATGCTTTTATTTGGGCAGGGCTTTCCAGGTTCAAAAAAGGAGCTGTGGGGGAGGTAGGAAATACATCTGGCCTTACATAAAGAACGTAGAATTTGATTCTACCAGGGTGAGAAGGTCTTCACTTTTCTGGGAGCAGTTTGTTTGTGTAAGGCATTATACGATGATAGCCAAAAGCTTTCCCAGTTATTGTCCATGCCCACAAGAATGAAAAATGTGGAATTCTAAACACGAGGACTAAGTACGGACATTCAAAAAGCCCAAGGAGAAATTGATCTTTAGACGCAAATCTTAGACCAGGTCCTGCCATTTTTAAACCAGTCTATGTGCGCTGAACTTCTGTTCTCTTATGGGTATGGACCAATTTCCAGTCACTTATACTAGTAAAAGTATAATGTTTGTACCTGGCCAAGGAGTGGGATCCTGGCCCTATTGAAATCAATAAGAATTTGATCATTAGTTTTAATGGGGACAGGATCTTGTTACAGGGGCCATTTTCAGATATGTTTCAACTTAGCAAATAGAGTTATCAAGCTTAACATCTCATAATCATTCACTTTGCCAACTGTTGTGCCTCACAACCAGCCATGTCCAACTCTTACAAAGCCTTCACCACAGGCTTGAAGGATACTGAAATACTGACAGATCCGAGGATGCAGAGCTGCTGTGCAGCCCTTCATGTCCTTCCGACTACACCATCTGCAAAAGAACTGCTCCAAAGCCTGTTTCTGAACATGAGCCTTTGGTCTGATCGCTCACCTTCCAATTTTCATGGCTTGAATTCATGCAGAATTGAGTTTCTTCACTCTCTGATTCTTCAGTCCTGCCTGGCCCAGGTACCATCCAGCCTGTGGCAAGTCCCACCACCCCTGGGTGCACAAAGGGGTTGGGGTGGTTCCACAGGTGGAGTCCATTTCCTGGCAGCCTTGGCGGCAGTGACCCCAGCTCCATGGAGACCAGCCAGGACCTGCATGGGCAAGGCCCAAGTCCTGGGATGAGTGCACAGCCCTAGCCCTGTCCCTGACTTTGGCCCCAGCCTGCCCTGCATGTAGGGTTGGGGTCCCTGCAGCACTTGCTCCAGACCCACCCACCCCAACCATGATGATCAGCAGTGGTGGCCAGATAGAAGCTGCTGCTGGGCACTGGGAAAAAGTGAGACCTGGTGGCAGGTGCAGTTGCCTCCCTCTCACTGCTCCCAGGCCCTTCTCACTTCAGCTGCCCAGAGCCCACACCGGAGCTTCCCTGCAGCAATTTCCCAGCATGGCCACCACCACCAGTGCCACCTCTGGGCTGCCTCACTCCAGGGAGGAGCTGCAGGGCAGCCCCCATGTGGGCTCCAGGCAGCTGCAGTGAGAAGGCCCTGGCAGCAGTGAATGGGAGGCAGCTATGCCATCTGCCAGGTCCCACTTTTTCCTGGCACCCAACAGCAGTTTTTGCCCAGCCACTGCTGCCTCCACACCCAGGCCACCAATGGCAAAGCCCGGCAAGGGTAGAGGGGCAGCCCTAAGGTGGCACTGGTGGCATCAAGGGCACCAGCTGAGCTGCTTCTGGTGAAGCTGCTGCCTGCCTGAAGTGCCCACATCAGCTCCCTGCCCAACTACAGCCCCATCCCACATAGGGTGGTTTGGTGAGCTGTTGTGCACTGCGAGGAGGGTGCTGACCTGGCCCACAACAGCTCACCATTATTGTGGCACGTCCACCCCTGCTCTGTCCCAGTATCCTGTCTCCAACAGGGACAGAAATGGATGTTATGCAAGGAGAACATCTAACTGGATATCTCTAGAGTGATTATCTTGCACTTGTTGACACTGAAGTTCAGCTGCCATTTTTTTGCCTACTCACTTAGCTTGGTGAAGTCTTTCTGCAGCTCCTCTCCATCAGCTTGGGACTTGACTACCCAGAATATTTTGTTATCATCTGTTCCCAAAGTGGTGACCTGTAGTGTTGCATGTTTGTGCATAATCTTGAACATCCAGGAGGTTTAGATTAGGGAAATAATGACTAGTTATTTGAATGGGGTCCCCATGCCAAAGCATGGAGCCAAGTGGTGCTGATGCATGGTCTCAGGGGTCCAGTCCTGGCACATGAGGCTGGATAAAGGAAGCATAGGATCCCAGGTCCCTGATCCCAGTATGTGGGGCTGGATGGAAGTAAAACAGAGTCCCGGGACCCTGATCCTAGCACGTATATAACAGAGTTAGATCAGGCTCTCTTACAGCCTGGTCTTTGTCTGGTTGGGCTTATACTGTAACCTGTTGCAACAAGGGAAGTTCAGTGTGATTGGACCATTCAATCCAAACTTCTGATTGGACTAGCCATGATCCACAAATGTGGCACAAGGTGACTGGAGCATTCACTCCACACTTCTGATTGGATAAGCTGCTATCCAGGGGCGTGGCCCCCTGGGGGTGGAGGGTGGGGGATAAAAGAAGGCACATGCTGCAGTCAAGGGAGAGAGAAGCACATGGGCTTTGAAGAGCTGGAGTGAGCTGACTCAGCGGAGCAGTCAAATGAGCTACAGAAGAACCTGAAGGCAGCAAGACAAGGTTGAAGCAAGAACGGGATGGCAGAGACTGAGGCGCTCCCCCAGGGCTCGAAGGCAGCAGGACAAGGCTGGAGCAAGAGTGGGACAGCAGAAACTGAGGCACTGCTCCAAGGGCCAGCAGGTTTCGGGAGACAGAGCATGATGACGCTTGTCAAGGGGCTGTCAGCATATCCGTTGTTTGTTATAGGGGAGGAAATTGTAACCCCAGAGGAGCCTTTCCTGGGTGCTTGCATCCTGCCCACGAGGGGCAGGTGGGGAGAATGTCCCCATTGAGTTCTGAGTGCTACAGAGAGATATTGCAGGTGGGGTTTGCAACACCGCAGTTTTTCACCAAGATGTGAAATGGAACACAAACCCCTCTCAGGAGTGCAGGAGTCGGGTCGTAAGCTGCACGGTGCTTGGCAGAGCCCCTGCTTGGGGGGAGGAGCTGGGTTCTCCACAGGAGGTTGACTCCACCCACCCTGCAGGAGGGGTGATTGTACAAGACTGATCCAGGCAGGATCTATGATTCCTACACTCTAGAGTATAGGACTCTGAAGGGGCTTCCCCCTCTGGGTGAGTCAGAACTTTGCTGCCTCTCCTGTTAGGGGTAGAGAGTGTGTGCAAAAGATTGGGTTATTACTTGCATCCAGGACCGGTGTGACATTCATTGCCGGGAGTAGTACAATGTCACTACAAGTAACATAAGGTGAAACTCATCTAGGAACCAACCTGAGAGCTGAGTGTAAGGGGTTCTCACTGACCCCCGACCCTTCCCCAGAGTCTACTCCCAAATTTCCAGAAGAAGAGGTAGTCTGGAGGTTCATACTACTGAAGAATATGTATAATAGTTATTATAATCTTTTTTTTTGGGGGGGGGGGGGAGGGGTTGGTTTCTCTTCTCCCTATGTAAATAAAATGTATATAGTTAAGTATTGAGTGTTGTCTGATTGAAGGTTTCAATGCTCCAGGTGCCCTTCTGTAGGGAGACTCTCCACACTCTAGGAAGGAGGGCTCCTGGGTAGAGACCCCAGGGATCCATAACTGGCTGGAGCTGGCAGGTATCTCTGTCTCCCGGGTTACATGTATAACAGGGTAGGAGCAATACAGGGTTTTGGGGCTCCAATTCCATAATGCAGGACAAGCAGAGGCATGCAGGCCTGGGTGTGGGCTGCACAGTCCAGATCCAGGTGTGTGAGTCTGATCCTGGGGATCAGGATCTGAACCAGCCCACAAACTAGTCCCAAATGCTTCTGATTTGGGCCAAAAGGTTGAGCACTATTGCATTAGACAAACATCTGCCAGGCTTGGCTTAGATCTTGCCTCAGAGCAGAGGAATGCACTAGATGTTCTTTTGAGGTCCCTTCCTACCCTACATTTCTATGAGTTAGGGTCTTGCTGTCCAGGGAGAACTTGACATAGTCAGAATATTATGGGGAAAGAAAGGAGTATGGAAATGAGGTTGTAGCATTACTAAGATGGTATTTTGCAAATCATATTGGCTCCAAAGGTTATTTCTCTTTTTCTTTTTAAATTTAATTTCTGATTTTATAAAGAGATCACGGGATAAAATAATATTTGAGCTGTAGTCATAATTGATTTGCAGTGCACAGGAAAGCAGTGCATCTAACGAGGAAATGACATTTTCACTCTTAAACAGAATTACATCAGTTTAACAAAAGCTATAATAGTACCTCTCTGAATCTAATTAAGAGGCCTGGTCTCCTTGGACCTAATGAGAGTAGCATTCTATTTTAAGGACCCTGTGGAAAGTTCTACAGAGACCTTGAGAGTTTGGTAGTAGAAAACATTAATCATATGGGCAAAGAGAGACCTAATAAAAGATATTCTATATGGAAGGTACAAGCACACATGGAATCAAAAATCTTAAGCCTTCATTTTCCAATAAGACAATTAATATCCTAATAATAACATCCATGCTTCATTAGTCAGTATCCTTAACACCACAGGAACATTAGGAAAGGAGAATGATGTCTTACTGACTCATGTTAATATACTGATTCAGAGTAAAAACAAAGAATGAATTGTAACTGTATACACAGAATTTACAACATGCTGCTAAAATGGCCTGTCTTAGATTATATTGGGTTTCATTTAAAAGGTGAGGTAGAGTCTTCAGAGAGTATGTCTACCCTGGTTGTCCCATATTTTGCTTCTGTAACACAGGTGGGAACTTACATTTTTCTTCCTTTTCATCTGTAACTTTTGGCTTCAGGTCTTCCACCACGCTGCCTCTAGATTTGGACCAGATTTGTCTTCATCCAACAGATACCCCAGATTTCCTTACTCTTCTAAATCCTTCCTTAAAGACCACCACTTCAGATCATCATTCCTCCATTCTTCTCAAGATCCACTTGTGATTTTTTCCATTCCTGTTATTAACAATAAGCCTCTCGCCCAAACTCCGAGTTGTCTTGCATTTGCTTTCTCCTGCTTATCTGTGTTTGCAAAATACCTTTTAAACTAAGTGCTCTATAAATGTTTTTAGTAATAATGTTGGATTTTATCAAAAGTATTGTCAACGTTTACTTCCAAACCAGGCTTACTGACTACCCATCTTGGTGCCAAAATGAGAGAACAAGTCTGCATTTTAAGTCTTTTATTTTGGCAAGGGCAGGTTTCTTCTGAGGGAATGCCACTAAAATTTGTAAATCAGCAATGTATTCTTATCTTCTAAAGCTTTTTTGTTGTTTCATTGCCACTAAAGAAATAACCTGGAGAATTTTCATTAGTACAACAATAAAAATATCATTTTTGTGTGGAAAAATATCTTTCAGCGTCATAGTTTCTCAACTCTATTAGTGATACACCTTCTGACTTTATATTCAGCATCACATAAGACAGAAATAAGATCCTCTAGGGCAGCTATAATTATGAGCTACTAATTATATAGGTCAACTGCATCTGAGAAATGAGGGGGAAGTATTAGACTAGCCACAGTCTTCCACCTCCTTCCACAAACAGGTTTACCACTGCTGGGCTGAAAGAAGCTGCCAGGAATATATAACAAGGTTAGAATGAAAATAGTTCAGAAGGGAGTTGGTTATCAATCCCTTCTTAGTGAATAATCACCCACATCAGAAAAAACCACCATTACCACACTGTCAACAATTTTAGTAAAAAAGGGCACCAAGCTACCTAGATTAATGCATTCATTAATGCATTCACACACACACACACAAGAAATATTGGAGGACATTTTGAAAAGAAAAATAAAATGAATGTGGAATGGAGGTGGAGAGGGGAAATCAGGTACTAACAAAAGATGCAGGTCTTAGCCCAGTGCCATTCAATAGTTATGTGCCATTAAAGACAAGTGTGTTGATTGCTAGCACCCTGTGTTAATGGTGTACACATGTTAATATTAGCTGAAGGTGAAAGTAAATATTGACTATAACTATAAATACTAAACTAAGTAAATGAAAGCAGGTCTTAAGACTAAAATTTTGGCAAGTATTTGTCAATTAAAAATTAAAAGAAACAGCAGTTTTGTTCACCAGGCTAAACACTCACAGTCATAAGATTTAAGTGCACTAAAAGACACCACAAGTAGTGGTTAACACAGAGGGAGAGAAAAAGCAATTCCATTCCCATGTTGCCACTGATTTGCTATGTGATCATGGTGAAGTCATTTGGCTTCTGTTCACTAATCCACCTATAACATGGGTGCAAGAATCTTCATTTCCCATGTGGCAGTGCTATGAATCTTAATTAATATTTGCAAACTACTGGGAGAGCCTCTGATGAAAGGTAAGCACAAAATATTATTACGCTCACCTCCTGGGAGCTCCCCTATTTATTTCATTAATGCAATAAAAATAATTTGAGAATTACATGAAGAGAATTATTAAAAATCTGCTCTAGTAGTTAGTAAGTTCAAAATGCATATTCTAGTACACAGAATACTAATACATACTGATACATGAATGCAAATCAGGCTTCATGTATTGATCGTTCTGCTCTGGTGACAAAAAATGCGGATTAAAGAACACTTTCTTAACCTTTCAGCTATACACTTCTCCAGGAACAGACTTTGTGTTGTATTTTTTCCAAGAAATGTCACACGGATTAGATCCATGGAAACAGGGGTGATGCATAAGGAGTGCATGTGGGTGCACGTGCACCCCCTGAGCATGGTGGTACACCCCCTACAAAAAGGCGCCACCAACACTATTGGCAGCACCTGCGAGCAGTCGCCCGCCCTCCACCGCCAACACTGCCGGCAGCATCTGCGGGTGGTCAACGATCTCCGCTGGCCACTGCCAACACTTCCAGGGGCATCTGGGGGTGGTCGGCAGCCCCCTGTGAG
>NW_005842329.1:702895-723546 GCF_000455745.1 Alligator sinensis | reverse complement strand
GCATCTGCAGGAGCTCCTGCTGACTGCTGCCACACTTCAGCCGTGCTCCTGCCACCACTGTACCCCCCAGCCGCTGGGGACACACATCGTTCATGCATGGAAAAAAAGAAAAGGCTGAAGTTTGGAAGGATGCAGGTATTGCACTGCAATTGGTCTCCATAAATCTGTGCAGATCAGTGGTCTCCAACCTTTTTAAGTAGGAGATCACCTTTGGCATTTAAAAGCAACCCAAGATCTACCATGCACTGCTGCTGCCGCCCCCGGCAACCCCCCTCCCCACTACCCAGCAGGTAAGTCTGTGGGGAGGGAAGGGGAGAAAAGATCAAGGCAGAGGGAGAAAAAAATATTTGGGGGTGCGCCTCCCCAGCAGGTAAGTCCCACCTGGCCAGGGCCCCACTCAACTTACCCCTGCTCCTGCCACTGCGGCACTGTCCCTCACCGCAGGGGCTGCAATCTAGCCCTCACCCCTTCCTTCCCCCATGGACTGACCTGCTGGGCTGAGATGCATGTGTGCATGCACACGGGCACTCAGCCTCCCACCCCAGCCTTCGATCGACTCCAAGAGGCTCCCAGATCTACCACAAGAGGCTCCAAGATCTACTGGTGGATCGAGATCCACTGGTTGGTGATGACTGGTGTAGATATAACATAATCACCAGACTGTATTAGACTCATAGTCCATCTAGTCCAGTGTTTGGTCTGTAGCAGCGGCCAGTATCAGACATTTTAGAGGAGAAAACAGGAATAATTACACAGTGGGCACATAGATGTGGGATGATTTGCCACACAAAGGTCCCATACTATCCACAGCAATTAGTAATTGCCTTAAGATTTGGGGTTTTTCTCATTAACTATTATAACCCTGTATGTTCTGGTTATCCATAGAAACATCTATTCCCTCTGGGAATCCTGCTTACAACAACATCCTGTGACAATGAGTTTCACAGTCAAATTAAGTGCTGACTGGAAATACCAAGGTAACTAGGAATACCCCCACTTCCTTTCCCCATCCCTTTATCATATCCTATTTGGGACACATCCACATGGAAAAATCATGTGCCAGTCAGCTGTGCAGACAAACACTCCATGCTGCTCCATGCAGGAGGCTGTCTCCTAAAAACGTGCAGTTACATACATGTGGCACCATAAAAAGGCTAATTAGCCCTGCTGAGCAACAGTGGCAATGACGTACCACTTAGCCTTTTCTCATGCTCATCACACTGCTTATGACACTATGAGAAGGTGGCTACACAGTTTATAATTTATATGGCAGCCCACAAGCAGCAGGACAGGATATTTGGAGGACATTTTGCCTGGCATGGTAATTGTGCCATGATTTTAGATTGTAAAATCAAAGGCAGGGACTTTCTTATACTACATTTATGCAGAGTACATCTAAGGCAATGATTAAATGTACTGATTAAAGGGCTATTGTAATGCAAATATTTACATGCCCACAGCTTTTACAGCAATCAAGAAGGCAAGCTCCAAGAATACCCACAAGATTGAGTCCCTCGGGTGAAACGGGGGGATAAACAGCACTTTTGTGGATCCCAAGTGGATTTGGTTAGGAGATTTTTATTGATCTTCCATGAGGTCTAAGGCTATGGTAAGCACAACCAGAAGGAGATGTTTAGGGAACTTTATATAAGAAACCGAACATTAACTGCCTCCAGGGTTAGGGGGGTGGAAAATAGAGTTTCAAGGATTTAAATGTTGGACTTATGCAACTAAGTGCTTTGGTAGATCTAGACCTTCAGGTGTACAAAACCTGTCAGGTTAGCCCCTAAAAACATTACCACTGCAATGATCTTTTCATTGAATTTAGTGGAACAGGTTTAAAATAAAAGAAAAAAGAAAAATAACTCAAATAGCCCTTCATCCCTGACAAATTAGACAAGGCCTTGAAGCAAACCCCAGAATTCAAATGGTATTGAATTTAACGAAAAGTGCAGATAAGCATCCCAACTTTGCTCTTGGGCCTGAGGTAAAGGTTGAATTGGAAAAAGAAGGGAGATGTAATCTTCCAAGCTCTGTCCATGACAGATACACCAAAGTAAGTGGGTGCCCTCAGTAGACAGTGCACACCTGCAAGTGTTGTGTTCATATATTTCATAGACATTAGGGCTGGAAGGGACCTTGGAAGATCATCGAGTCTAGCCCCCTTCCCCAGGGGCAGGAAGTCAGCAGGGGTCATAGGATCCCAGCAAGAAAAGCATCCAGGTTTCTCTGGAAGGCGTTCAAAGTGGGTGCTTGAACCACCTCCAGCAGCAGTCTATTCCAGACCTTGGGGGCTTGGACAGTAAAGAAGTTCTTCCTTATGTCCAGCCTGAAACGGTCCTACAGGTGTTTGTGACAATTTGACCTTGTCATCCCTTGGGGCACTCTGGTGAACAGATGTTCCCCCAGATCCTGATGAGCACCCCGATAAACTTTTAGGTGGCCATCAGATCTCCCCTGAGCCCACACTTTTCCAGACTGAAGAGGCCCATGGCTCTCAGCCTCTCATCATAAGGTCTGTTTTCCTGACCTCTGATCATGCACGTGGCTCTCCTTTGCACTCTCAAGCTTCTCCACATCCTTTTTGAATTGTGGAGCCCAAAACTGAACGCAGTACTCCAGTTGCAGCCTCACCAGAGCCGAGTACAATGGGAGAATGACGTCCTGGGATTTGCTTGAGAAGCATCTATGAATGCAAGCCAGTGTTTTGCTTGCTTTACTAGCTGCAGCATGACATTGAAGGCTCATGTTCATCTTCTGGTCAGTCATGAACCCCAAGTCCTTTTCGTCCGTAGTGCTAACCAGTGTAGCACTGCCAAGCCTATAAGCATGCTGCAGGTTTTTCTTCCCAAGGTGGAGAACCTTGCATTTTCAGTGTTGAACACCATCAGATTCTCATCTGCCCATTTCCTGAGTCTGTCAAAAAAGTCAGCCTGGATCACCCTCCTGTCCTCAGGTGTGGGCATTTTACCCCAAAGTTTGGTGAAGTTGGTGAACTTGGCCAGTCCGCTTCTGATACCAATGTCCACATCATTAATGAAGATGTTGAATAGTGTTGGCCCAAGGACAGAGCCTTGAGGGACCCCACTGGTCACAGTGCACCACAACAATTGACTTCCATCAACCACCACCCTCTGGGTCAAACCACGAAGCCAATTCCCCAGCCAGCGGATCGTGGTGAAGCCGAGACCACAGTTGGCCAGTTTTGCTAAGAAGTGATCATGGGATACCAAATCAAAGGCTTTTTTAAAGTCCAGATACACAACATCAATCTCTTCTCCCTTGTCCAGGTGAAAGGTCACCTGGTCATAAAAGGAAATAAGATTGGTCAAGCAAGACCTACCCGCAACAAACCAATGCTGGCTATCCCTCAGGAGGCTGCCATCGGCCAGTCTGTTAAGAATGGTCTCTTTGATAATCTTTTCTAAGACCTTCCCCAGGATAGAGGTCAGGCTGATGGGCCTGTAGTTACCCAGATCCACTTTCCTCCCTTTCTTGAAGATAGGCACCACATTGGCCTTCTTCCAGTCTTTGGGCACTTCACCAGAGCGCCAGGAGTTCTCAAAGATCCTTGCCAGGGGCTGAGCTATGGTGCTTGCCAGCTTCTTGAGTACTCTGGGGTGTAAACTGTCAGGGCCGGCTGACTTGAAGGTGTCCAGCCTCTCAAGGTGTTCCTTCACAAGGTCAGGACTGATGGAGGGTAAGGAATCACCCTCACCAAGGCATTCCCATCCCATAATGGACAGAGGTGCCCCTTGGGACTGGTAAAAAAGCGATGCAAAGTACCCATTTACCAAGTTGGCTTTCTCTTATATGCTTTCTCTGACCACGTTGCATGCGACTGCCCCTCAGACTCATAAAATCTACCATGCTCATCTTTCTCACCATGAAGTATTCATGCCTTACTGGGCTCTTTGGGTTTGTTTCCTACCTAACCAGGAAGCTTATATATAGTGGTGCTCTCCCCAAACTCAAACATATATTGCACCAAGTGTGCTGCTGCTCTCACATTGCATGTGTCTTCACAATATGAACCTTCCTCTTTTTGTTTTATTTACATGCTTTGATAAGCACTTAAAGAGTAAGCAATATTGGCATTTAGGGTATAGGGTATCCCCACTGGCATTGGAGTTACCACCTCTGTGAAATGAATAGGATAGTTCACATCTCTACAGCATTTTTAGGATCCTCTGCAAAATCAAGCTTCCACTGCTGCTTCATTTATACTTGTCTAGCAGGCTTGCCTTTTGGAGCTTGGGATCAGTCCCAGGCTTGAAATCTTGCTGTTTTGATTGGTGGAGATGATCCCCCAATCAGGAGGCAGCAAGAGGAATGCAGTCATGCCCCTTTCCTGAGGGGAGGGGGAAAGAAGTCCCATCCCCACCACAATGGACCTGATGGAAGACTGCAACACTCAGGTCTGGAAGACTTCAGGGGTGGAGCTCTGAAGCATATAAAAGGAGCTGCATGCCCAGCATGAGGAGAACACATTCGGGAGAGAGAAGAGAGAAGAGCGGGGCTTAGAAGAGCTGAGGAGAGCTGCTCAGCAGGGCAAAGCAGTAGCCCAGAAGCACCTCTGAAGACTTCCATCAGCAGATGGCTCCAGCAGATGGCTCCAGCAGCTAGGTTCTCGGTGTGCAGCACGGCACATGGTGTCCAGACCCTGGGAGCTGCGTGAGGCGGCTCGGGTCTGCAACCTCTGGTGTGCACAGGACGGTGCATGGAGTAGGACCTTTGGAGCGCTTGGGCTCCTGAAAGGGGAGGTCCCACTGAGAGGGCCCCCCCTAAAGTTATCAGCTTCTTTGTAGGGCTTGGGAAAAGCCCAAGGGCATTGGGGTTCCCCCTCGGGATTAAGTTTATCTTTGGGGTTTATCTGTTTCAGATCAGATTCTTACCTGTATACGAGAGCGCTGGTATAAGGTTTTATGTCATTTACCCAGAGGGTATTGTTTATGTTACTGGTTTAGATATCTTATAAGTATATACATACGTTGTACATATGTTTATATCCATGTTCCTTTCCCTTGTGATATGTTAATGTAAATACATGTGTATATAAGTTAAGTCCCCTGACTGTCCTGACCTGGTTCTATAGCGACGGAGGGAAACTGAGCGGTCTGCAGTTCCCACCCCACAGCATACCTGCCAGCTAGCAATCCCCTTCAATTGGAGAAGGGGAGTATATACCCAAGTTACCTGGGCTACACTTGGTTCCTATTTTCAAAGCTCTTTTTGCAAACGTATCAATTAGAGATGTATAAAGGGAAAACTGAGACACTGGAAAAGAAAAAGCTGCTGAAGGGAGGTGGCATTGCCACTATGCCATATCCCTCTGCATCAGCCAGGTTCGAGGCTTGAATATAATACTCACAACAATGAATATGCACAAAATTATACATGTATATCATTTCTAGAAGCTGCAACTTCAATTTACTTAAATAATTTGCAGTTGTGAGTTCTACTGTGGAGGTTTAATTAAATATCATCTGGTCCTTGAATAAAGGTTCCACTACTAAATAAGGGAAGTTTCTACTGAAACTATATAAGGAAAGGCACCACTATTTATACTATTGCTATTATTAGTGGTGGGCATTTCTCTAGATGGCATATGGAAATATCAGTGTCTACACCCATGATAATCTGTGCAAATACTGACATTTATCTTATTGAAGTTGCATTATAATATTTGATTCTAAGGCCCAGCATCAGTTTTTCAAAACTGGGTTTCATCTTGCATGGTCTCAGGATGTCAAAAGTATGTTCAGTGCAGCTAGAATTTATCTTCCTACACATCATTTTTCTGATTTGTCTGAAGTTGCTTCACTATCTTCAAGTGACAAGAAGGTCTTCAGCATGTCCCACATCTTTCTAAAAAAAAGAAAAAGAACAAGGAAAGCACAGAATAAACATATATGAGGAATACAGTCAGTGAGTAAAAAGCCTACGTATGTCAGATCACGCTTCCGGGTGTTGCATAGCAAACCCCCAGACAGTTCTTCCATTATCAGCAATATAAGAGAACAAAGTTGGAAGCACCATTAGTGCTTGATCCCTGCTTTCTCTGCTGGAGGCAAAATGTTTGGAACATTGCTTTTCATTATTCCATGTCAATCTCTTGCTCAAGGCACAGATCACAGTAAGATTTCTTACAGCATGTGCCTTTGAAGAAAAATTAACTGGGGCTCAATAATGGCTTCCATTAATGGTTCCAAGCTTGTACAGTCTTTATAATGTTAAATGTGGATAGCTTTACATGCTGGCACTATCTTCTCCACCATACTGCTTTCCTATCCAATAAGCAGCAAGTCACAGATCAGGTGTTAATGACACCAGTAACCTCATTAACCTACATTGGCTCTGAGAACTTGATGGTAAATGCAATTTTCAACACCCTTCAGATTCACTCATGTTTTTCAATGGATTTACTTCAGCTAGTGCTGTCATTCTTTCATGGCCGCATTCCACAAAAATATGAAGAATACATTTTACTAACATAATCACAAGGAGCTAATTCTGATGGGAATTTTACCACTGGTCCCCTTAACGCATACTTGGTCATTCCATCAAAAAAACCCAAATAAACAAAATAGATTTGTCCATTTATAATGAAGCAACACAGCTCGAGGTTAGAATCTTTGCAATTAATCAACAGAACAAAAAAACTGAATGTACATTTATGAAACAGCATATAAATCTGAGGAAATCACAACATGCTTGCAGGAAATGAGGTAAAATTTAGCTAAAGAAAGTTATGGCTGCAAATTATTTACTTTGTTCTAAAGACAGACTACATGTTTTGCCCCTTGTTCCCTGGACAATCTCACAGCACCTGGAGAAAGCTGCTGCTGTAGAGATTAAATATGTATTAATCTAGGCCTTTCCTATAATTAAATGTCATCTGAATTATCGTGTGTGCATTAAGGGCAAAGGATGATACAGTTCTGACTTCAAACAATTAGATGATCTCTTTCAGTTCTGCTTCAGGACAGGATTTGATTCAGAAATCTTCTGCTACTGCTAATGTTTTAGTCCTCCTGATCTGTCTTGAAGATAGAGAATAACGTCAGCTCCAGAAACGTGAATCACAATATTAGGAGGGCAAAACTGTGGAGATCAGTTTTATAAAATGCCTTATTATGCAAATATCCCAAGGCACCATATATTTGTAAAGGGTTTATATGTGAGCACTGCTGGCAGCAAAATTTAAGAGTCTTTATGTTACATCTTAAAAGTATTTAGTGAGAGCACTTCCTTAAGTATCTCCAAGCTAATTACTTTTAATAATTAACAGCATGCAAATGAGACTAATTAACCTTGTATTCAAAGTATATCTATTACTAATTGCCTTAATATTTTATTTCTAATATCCTTTCATCTGACCGAGAGCTTCATTTGAATAGTGCTAATACAATAATACCAAATTTTTACTTCTTATTTGAACCAGCTTCTATTAGCTCTTCAAATACAGTGCCATTCCATTTTCCTACTAGTTTGCTTTGCCGTATGTCATCAATTTTTGTTTATGAATCTCCATTCCTGATCTGTGGGGCATGCAATTCTAATCTAAAATGATATTCTGCCTCATAGAGCAAGGAGAAATTTCAGAAACTAAAAATATTCACACTTTCATAAGTCCCAACCTGCCAACTCACCAGGCCTGAGTTATCACAAGAACTAATCTAATTGCCCCTCGGACCCCCTCATTGGCCTAGGACCATCACCATTCTCTCAGACAAGAATCCTGAGATTCTCCCATTCTCAGACAGGGAATTGGACTGCGGACAGTGGGTGCTTACTTCAGCTGGCCTGATATATATTGTGCTGCTTATTTCAAACCAAAGCATTTCTGAAAAACAAAGAGATCCTAAAATAACAAATCAGATTATATGAATGTCAGGCTCACCAGCTGGAGGATCGTGGTAGGTCAGAGCTTTCTAAAAAACCTCACAAGAACCCTACAGAGTAAGTGACAGTCTCTTCTTTGAACTCAAAAACAGGTTTCCCCCCTCAATCAGTTACAGGGGGAGTCACAGTAAATCTTGCACAGTCCCCTGGTTGCCACACATGCACATACACACACGTGAAAGCAAAGCATCCTTTTGTAAATGGCTAGACCCCTTGATCTTTCCATTACCAGGTCTGTCAAGGCAGTGTTGAAAAGCTGAGCTAGAGTCTGTAAGTATGGCACTGTCTGGAAATTACTCTCCCACTATTTCTTGGGAGCCTGCTTAACTAGACCTAGTGTCTTGTTTTCCTGCCTATTTTTCCAGTTTCTTCCTGTTAAACTAGATTAATGCATTCACACAGGAAAGTGTAAAAACTTCACATTGTGGCAATCCACAAAGGAAACAAAGCAGTAAATTAATAGGAACTGAACTGCAACATTTTCAAAACCTTCTGCTTCAATTTAAAGGGGAATTTTAAATCTTTTTCTCTGTCAAGATGTGACTTCACAATTCTCTTTTTGATATAGTAGATGACTTCAGTGAAATGCCTAAAGCAGAGCAGTGCATTTTCATAGTTTCATAGTAGGTAGGGTTGGAAGGGACCTGAGCACATCAAGTCCGATCCCCTGCCATGGCAGGAAAGAGTACTGGGGTCAAACGCCCCCAGCAAGGTGTTCATCCAGCCTCCTCTTAAAGACCCTCAGGGTAGGAGCCAGCACCACTTCTCTTGGAAGTTGGTTCCAGATCCTAGCCGCCCTGACTGTGAAGTAGTGCCTCCTGATGTCTAGTCTGAATCTACCCTCTGCCAGCTTCTGACCGTTATTTCTAGTCACTCCTGGTAGTGCTCAGGGGAACAGGGACTCCCCCAATGGCTGCTGGTCCCCCCGACTAGTTTGTAACAGGCCACTAGATCCCCTCTCAGCCTTCTCTTGTGGAGGCTGAACAGGTTCAGGTCCCGTAGCCTCTCCTAGTAGGGCCTGCCCTGCTGCCCCCTGATCATGCAAGTGGCCCTCCTCTGGACCCTCTCCATGTTGTCCACATCCCTCCTGAAGTGCGGCGCCCAGAACTGGATGCAGTACTCCAACTGCAGCCTGACCAGTGCTGCGTAGAGGGGGAGGATCACCTCCTTGGACCTGCTTGAGATGCATCTGTGAATGCATGACAAGGTATGGTTGGCCTACCTGACCGCATCCCCACACTGTCAGCCCATGTTCATTTTGGCATCAATAATGACCCCAAGATCCTTTTCTGCCTCTGCACTGACAAGAAGGGAGTTCCCCAGCCTGTAAATATGCTGCTGTTTCTTCCTCCCCAGGTGCAGTACCTTGTACTTGTCAGTGTTGAAACTCATCCTGTTCTTATCCACCCACCCCTGTAGCCTGTCTAGGTCTGATTGCAGCATATTCCTCCCTTCTAGCATACCCACTTCCCCCCACAACTTAGTGTCTTCTGCAAATTTGAACAGGGTGCTTTTTACCCCCTCATTTTATATGTTTCTAATGCAAATTTAAAAGTTAGCAACTCAAGGGTGGAAGACAAAACATAGAAACTCCCTTACCTGTGTGCATTGGGAGGATAATTAGAAGGAAATAGTATTGCAGCAGCCTGTATTAATTTGTCATTCCAGATTGAGTCTATAGATCTAGATTCAGATTTTCACGCATCTCACATTTTCAGGTATGCATTTGGGAATGTTGTACATGGCTTGTGTACATACAGACATGTTGTTATCTGTAGAGAATGGATCTGGGATTTTGAGTACTAAAAGCACAGTTACCTGCTATCATAACATCTCTATTAGCTATGATAAATTGTATAGTTTTATAATACTGCAGGACCTCTACTATAAAGAGATATTATCTAAGACATATAAGTTTATCTACACTTCAATGACCCTGCAGCTAGTCGCTCCCAAACATGTGCTGGCCACCCACCCTTGATGACATGTTCCACACCTAGAAATACAGCAGTGTGGCTACTCAGGGTTAACCCTCTGTGGCTGCTGTCAAGACCTCAGGGTGCCTATACATGTGCTGCTTTGTATTCTGCTTAGAACACGTCAGAGCAGACTCAATTAATTGAGTTTGCATCTGCTCCACATGCTAATTAGAATACTGCAGCATGGCCTCATCGACATGTGTACAAGCCCACACGGGTTTAAAAATGGCTGCTGGGGCACTTTATTCAAACCTCACTGAATTAAGTTTAGATAAAGCATCCTGCGGCCATTTTAAAATCTGTGAGGGATTAATACATGTGATGGTAAGGTGTTTTAATTAGAATGGCTCTCCAGGAACTGCTCTAATTATAATTCCCCCATCCTACCCCTGAGCACATGTATAGGCAGCCTAAGTTTCTGGCATGCTTCAGGGAGCAGCTACTGGAGACAAATCCAAAGCTCAAGGGCAGAACTGCTAGTTTTGGAGCATACCTGTGGGAACAGGTGAATAGTGTGTGCTAGGGGTCAACCCATGCTGCTGCCCAGGCATAGACAAGAACCAAAATTCAGTGAAGTCTATTTAAAAGTTACTGGACTAGGCCTTATACCAACATATGACAAATATCTCTAAGTGGTATGTGGAAATACTTGATAAAAAAACAAAAAAATGGGGCTCTTGCAGAGAGATGGCAGGTTGAGAAGTGTAATTTGGTCTGCAGAACAGTTGATTTGTCTGCAGGCAACAGTTATTTGCTTAGTTAAATTATGCATATGCAAATATGTGTATGCAATTGCAGATGCATAGCCTAGCTAAAATAAAGGCCCAAATTATATTACTGGACTGGGCACTTACACCATTTATAAAGTTGGGCGTTTGCTTTTTTGAGAGTTTTTGGGGTTTTTCCTTTTTTTTTTCCCCCCAAAGTACACCATTAACCCCTTTCTATGATTGTTACATTTTTCTGCATTTGTGTGGCATAAAGATAACGCATAACCAGTAGTCAACTCCACACATTTACATATTTATGCTAACTTAAATACAGATGTTTGACACAGCAGTACGTGATTAGGTAAAAACTACATTGTTCTGTGTGGTACACTTCTAGTCCTTCAGCATGGCTCCTTGTCGCTATAATAATGCAAATAATAACAAACCAAGTCTTGGGCTAAATTTCTGCATGTATGAAAACCACAGCAATCATATATTTCCTATTTACCTCTGGAACCAGCATGGATGTCAAGAATATGATCTGTATAATTCAGATTTAGCTACACATAGTGTATTTTTCTTTTTGTGTTTTCATACTAGCAAGATATTAGCAGGAGAATACTTTTATTAGCAGAAGAATAAGGAAGATACCCAAGACCCCTGCTACACATTACATATATTTTGCAATTAGCTGGTCAATTGTGCAATACATTTAGACTGGTCACACACGCAAAGTAAAACCAGCCACAAGCACAAAGTAATTGTCACACAATTAACTAGTTAATCATGCAATAAATTTAGACCATCCTGTGGCAGGACTAACCTTGCCAGGCAGTAGTAACACTCAGCAACCACTTAGTCTGCCCCCACTCAAGCTCTTCCAAACCAGCATCCTGCATCTCACCTGCCTCACCTTGATAGAATAACCAATTATGTGGGACATATCCTGGGCCTTAGAGTGGGGTTTTCTTTTGGGTCACTTGGCTCTATCTTTTCTATACTTGTGTAGGCCCTGACCCTCTAACATCCTTCCCAGCCTACTTGCTCTAGCTGCTGCCTTCAGCCAAAAGCCTACTTATTCTGTCCTTACCTCCTTGGTAGGAACAGCACAACAAGGAAGTAATCCCCATGGTCAGGGTTCTGGGCCCTCCTGGTCTGTGAGCTTTGAAGGATTAAAGTCTCCTTTTCTCTCTCTCACCTACAAAGGGTTAATCTTGCAGGACACTTTAAGGTGCCTGTAATGTGGCCTCCACCTCCCCTCACAGCCGCTCTCAGTCTTTCAATTGAACAGAAAAGAAATGCTAGCCAGTGCTTCAAACTAAAATACTGCCCCTCTGGACACTCTCCAAGAAAACCAATATGCATTTAAAACCTTTCTGGGTCCTATAGCATAAGCAAAAAGAAGAAAGCAACCCCCCACCCCCATTCCCCAAAAAAACCCTCTCTGCCCCCTCTCTGCATCCCTGCCAGCTGCCTGCCCTTGGGCCGCAATCACTTTAGCATTCAGCCACTCCCTGGGCAGAGCTACTGGCCATTGCAGGAGCCACTGCTTGCCACCCAGGGTTTCTCTCTGGAGGCCCTCGTAGCTCTCCTTTTCCTTTCTTGAGCTCCCTTTTCTCTGGGCAAATATCCTGCTCTTAAAGGGCCCTTGCTGGTCCTACTAGCCTCATAGCCTTCCCCCAGTCACAAGGCAAGGGTTCCCTGTTACATAGCCACATGTGCAAAGTAATTATCACATAATAAAAATGATTCTTCAGCTATAAAAAGAACCAACCAGCTATAAAGTTAGTGCTTGAATAGCTCTATAGCTGGTTTCTATTCAGCTTTAATTTGAACATGTAGCAAGGTCCTCAAGACTATAAAACTTTCTGCCCTGGCAAGCAGTTCAGATCCAGCCAATGTCAGCTGTAACTGAAAGTTTCTAGACTAGTAACTTTACAATCACTTAAAAATACCTTGAAGATGAACACCATTTAGGTAAACCTCGAATCTCACAGAAAATAAATTGAAATTAGTTTGGTTGTCGCAGTCCAATTCTCAGCATAGAGAAGTCCACGCCACAAAAAGTCATCACAGCTAGTACAAGTCTGCAGTCTCAGAACAGGCCAAGGACTGAATGGATATAGCGAACAGAAGCAAATATCACCTGATGTTGCATTTGTGCTGCCAGAAAAAAGTGTTATGGTAGTACAGATGATGAACAAATACACATCCTTATCTTTTGTTGCATCACATCAGTAGCACATCAAAAGGCAGTGTAAAATAGTGCTACTTTATTGTAGTGGACGTCTATTTGCTCCGCAGCAAAAGAGAACAGGCAGCCTAGACTGCCTACCTTCCCCAGCTGCCCCAGGCAGTGCTCCAGGGCTTGGAAGAGCCCAATCCTATGTACCCCAAGAATTCCCACGCAGCACCGGGCTCCTCAAGCCCTGGCAGCACCTGCCCAACTTTCTCTACTTACAGAGATGCACCCTGGGGAAACTTGGAGCATCTCTCCATAGGTGAGGAAAGTCAGGGTTCCCTGCTTATGGAGACCTACCCTGAGAAACAGTGAAAGCCCATGCAGGTCCCAGCATGGAGGCATAGGATCTGGGAAATCCTCAGTGCCTCCATACCTGTGTGACCCTGTGCCTCCATGTTGGATTCTGTGCCAACCCATGATTCACAGGAAGCATGGGTCAGTGTGGGTCTCAGCAAGGAGGTGTAGGGTGGCATGGGACCCAGTGTGGAGGCATGAAACACTGGGAATGCCCCAGGTTCCACACCACCCCATACCTCCTTGCCTGGACCCAAGTTGGCACATGTCCCAGCATGGTTCCTGGAATGGAGGCATGGGATGCGGGACATTCCCCAAGTCCTGCTGCTCTGAGCCTCTGCACCACCCCACACTGACCTATGCCTCAATGTGCGGTACAGGCCAGCATGGGACCCAGGTCCCAGCAAGGAGGTGCACAGCAGTGAGGAATGAGGGGAAGGGGACGCAAGGGGAACATTTATCCGATTGTCCTGCATCAGACCCCTGCCTGATGCAGGACAATAAGCAACGCATGCCTCATTCCATAACGTGGATCAGCTGTGGAGACTTCATTTGGCCACATCTATTTTTACCCAGAGAAAAACCCTGTACTACTTTCATATGCTCAGAGGTCACTCCGCCAAGTCAAGTCTGAAGCACACTGGGAGAGTAGTTTAGGAAAATTTGTAAGTGCTGTACTATATCTGTTCTAATTGGTCAGCTACAATGATTGGGAGTGTCAGTCAAACACCTCCCATAAGCACTGTTCATATTTTGGTTTTCTTGGTTGACTGTAGGATTCAGAGCTCAATTGAAACTGAGTCCATGCTTTAAATTTCAGCAAAGCACTTTAAAATACCTTGGCTCCTATTATGCATGTTGTACTGAGGTGCACTTAAATCTAGCAGCTATGAAAAACTGATCATAATGGGTCTGAAATATTATTGTGACAGGGCTTCCATTGTTCTTTAACATTTAAAGAAAAAAGCAACAACTGTCTTGTTTTATTCAAACTTACTGTTGACTTTCTTGGGAGATCTTCTGTTTATTTAAGGTATCTGTTATGCTGTATTCAACATCCTACAAATAGAAAGAAAGCAACTATATATACACACACAGGGAAATAGAAACATATTTTTCAGTACAGTAGTTTAGAAAAAAAGCCCAAGTGATATCAGATAATTTTGGTAAGTCATTTGTAATACTGAGAGCCTTTTAACCCCATTAACCTCCACTATAAATTAAGGTAAAGGGGTTTCTCAGCTGTGTATTCAACATTTAAATTTCAGCAGGAAGTTTAAGGTTGCACACACCTTTGTACATTATGCAGTGCTTCCTGTTGCTTTGCGCACACACAGTTTAAGATAGACTATAAGCAAGCTAATTTACAGAAGCACAAGGTTATTTTTGTTATTGTCATTTTTCTGGTATTATGTATTACTTGTTGTTACTAGCTAAATATTTTTTTCCAAAACTCACAGCCTACAACAGTAAAACACTAGTTACCTTCTACTTGACTGACTTGCGTTTTTTGTCATTCTTGTGAAGTTTTGTTTTTCATATATAGATAGCTGCTGAACAAAATCCCTTTTTTGGACCAATTAATTTTGTCATTCACATTTCACCAAAATAGGAAATGATGTCTATCTATTTTTTTTTATTGTGACACACACTCTTGGAGTGCTCAGTGCAGTCTTATTGCTCCATAAAATTATTTTATTTTACTCCAAATTTATCTACTCTTTTTTTTCTTTTCCCTCTAGGTATCTCTAAGACCCTGTATTTCTAAAGTAACCATTCAGATCTTTTTCCCAAGCAATTCATGGTCAGAGTGCCATAGTTCATCATCTTAATAAAAACAAAACAAAAAAACCCTTTCTTTCTGTAGCAGGCCATTCACAGTGCCCTTGACTTGGAGCCCAGAGAACTCATTGAAAGTCTTTCCCATGACTTCAGTCAAACCTAGTGATGATAATTCTGAAGGAAACTGGTGTATAAAGTACTGTTGGAGCGTATCATAGCTCTAAAGGGGGACACTTACTTTTATTTGGGTTTGAAGAAACTTGTTAGCTGAGATGAGCCTCATTGCTTCAGCCTGAAAAAGCAATCCAATAGGGTCAACTAAAATGTAGCAAGACGCGTCCAAAATAGCAACTCCATTGAACTGACATGTATTTCAACAATTGAACAGAAGTATATGCTGTTCCTTTCTTAGCATTATTAAATCATAGTATTAGGAGAAATAGAGAAAGCAGGTGGTTCAATTAAGTTGCTGTTCTAAGTGATAATGTGCCTGCCACTTCTATAAATAATCAATGGACAGATTTAGATTATAGATTTATTATTGTAATTTAACAAGAATTTACATGCGTTTAAATAAGAATTAAGCAATCAAGCATTGGCTCTGTCGGTTAACACTTCATGCTGCTTAGAGGGACTGCTTCACTCTCAGTCCTGTCTCTTACCAGCAAAGAGTGCTTACAAGTGGTTTTATGTGAAGCCTTTTAAGCCACAGTTGCTGCAGCGCCTCTTCTTAACTATGAACACTGTACAACATTGCCATCTGCTGGTTGTTGTTCCTCATTACAGCCCAGGTAAAAGTCAGTCCAAAAATAAAAGGTATGACCAGGAATTTACAACTCATGAATAATCATACCACTTGTAATAGGCATCTTTGGAACAGACAGAGGAATACAGTCTCTTAGGGAGATTTGTGGTTTTTACAGAAAAAGAGTCCCCAATATAATGATATTTTTGGCTTTGAGGGGCGTCTGCTATGCACCGTGGACTGCTTTGCAAAAGCAACTTTTCAGAACTCTTGGGCTTATATCCTTTGTTTGGCAGCAAGAGAATGGAACACTGTAGTGACTGAATGATGCTATTCATCTCTCTAACATGAACACTATATACGTTCATCCATGTTAGGCAAGGCTGTGTCTCCAAATGAGTGTTGTCATTTGTGGGCAGCTGCGTGCTCTTGAAACAAGTGACAATCTTCTGTCTTATACAGTTAGGTAAGAGCACAAGGGGATGACTGAAAATTCTCGCAGGGACAACAAAGCATTTGAATGCATCATTCAGTTCACAGCAAAGCAAAGTGACACAATGACAGTCTGTGTGCTTGCGCTGGTAAAGACAAAATGCGTGTGTGATTTTTGGTGTGTATATTTTTGATAATTTTCCCTGGATACCACATCTTTATATGACTGCTCTGTTGCATAGCAGTACAATTGAATATCTGATTTCCTGTCAATAGGCTAAGCCACTGCAAAGGATAAAAGGTTTGGAGACCTTTGAGATGCTTATCAAAACCTAAATTCTAATACAAACATTTTTTTGTTTATACCAAACATTAACTGTGACATATTTCACTCTCTGTGTAAGCAGGAAATGTTCCGGCATTATTTATTTGCATAAAATTACTTCATTGCTTAACTTGTTTGAAATTCCTATTAACCTGACCATTGCCAGGGATGGGTGCACATGGTTTTACTTAGAGCAGCTGATATTTCTACCTACACAAATTCCAAAACAAAGGTAATGTTCTTTTTAATGTCTTCGATATGAATAGTGCAGGCACTTATAAACCCTATGTTTAGCTTATCATATTGTTAATAGTCCCATGACCATTCACAATGCATAGATAGGCTCGTAAGTCAGTCTCTGCAAGATCTGTGTCAGACTGTAGGCTGCCTGAGCCAGGGATTATCTACTACAGTGTTTTGTGCAGTGTCCACCACTATACAACTTCACTTGGGATTTCAGAAAGCCACTGTAATACTACTACTACTACTACTACTACTAAGTAACAAATGTTAACACTGGTATTTGTATTAATACACAAGTCCAATAATAAGTTTTGTTAATTTATTAATTGTTTATTAGCTATTAACAATATATTATGGACCTCATTTTTCAGCCTGGGTTTGACCAGGCCTCTCTTTTTGAGTATGAAGTTCTGTGTTCATGTTTAAGTTCATTTAGACATCCAAGTAAACAAATTTTCAGGCTCATTCAGTTGTCTGAACAGCTACAAAGTCTGATTCTAGAAGGACTCAGTACTGACCTAACTCTGCTAACCACTGATGTTAAAAATGAGTGTTTTACCATTGCCTTCAATGAGAGAAGAGTTTTGTCAGTTATGAGCAATTCTCAAAACTTCCGTAATGACTCTAGCAGTCCACACAGTAATTAGCACCCACCGGGTGCAGGAGCAAAAGGAGAGAATAAACCTGACCCTGCATCTTGATAAACTCTCTTTTCCTCCTCCACCCCCAGCCTGCCCCACCAAACCATATGATTAGAAAGCCCCAATCCTGTAACATGGTGTATGCAGAGCACCCTTGTGTCTGACCAAGCTCAATTTACTTCAGAAGTCCACCCAGATGCATTACTTTGCAGCATCATAGCCCGGATACCCTGACTATTGGAGCCTTGGAAGTATCTGGATTATCTGGTCTTCAGAGAAGAAAATAAAGACTACTGAGTAGCAATCTCCTTTCTAAAAAGCCTGTCACCAAGGAAGCTAGATACGGATACCTCTCAGGTAAAATGAACACAAAATGCTTAGAAATAATTATCTCTTGCCTCTATGTCTTTAACCGTCTTCTCTATGGTGTTTGCAACCCCAGCATGAGTCATGGTTTCTTTAATCTCTTTCTCTAAAGCTTGTATTTCCTCCCACTTAGCGAGAACTTGACACCTCATAGATTCAACCTTCTCTGCCAGGGAGAGTTGTTTCTTTACAGGCATTTTCACTGCAGGGTCATCATGGGTTTCTGGAACTGTAAAAAGACAGGCGTGGTTAACAGGACAGCATTTGTAAAAAAAGAGCAAGCTAGCTATATTATGCTAAACTGTTCCAATCCCAGTTTGAGGGCCCAAGTAAAATGGCTAGGTGCCTATACTTAAACGATTTCTTTGTTAATTGCGCAATATTTTGCTGCATTTGTTTCAAAGCACAGCTCCCTCCCACCTATCCAGCTGCCCTGCTCATCTGCAAACTTGCTAACCAACCCTGAGAAGCCACATGAGTTCCAAACTGTGCTTCTTATTTCAAGCAATGAGCATCTTTTTCACTCACCCCCATCCCAGAGAGAGGTGGCATCAAATTTGCGTCTTTGAGTTCAGCAGTTTTCTCCATGATCATACTCAAAATAAGAAATAGCAAACACACCCTATCCGTGATCAAATGTTTTGTAGCCTGCAAAGCACAGGCAAGTTTAAAAGGAGAGATTTGCAAAAGACAGTATAGCCGTATATAAAGGTTTAAAGAAGATATGAACTGCAAAGTGTTATTGTTGCAGTTAAGGCTCTATATGGATCCAGGTTTCTTGACTATATCTTGCCTCAGCCACAGAGTTCTCCTTACCAAATATCTTAAGCCTGCTCTACATGGCACTGTTCTGCCTACAAAGCACAAGGCAAAATAAATCTATGTTCAAATTTCAAAGCTCTTATGTGCTGGCAGAATTCCCCCTTAATGCCACCACAGTTACACTATTCCTCCCAGGTAAAAGAAGGTTTCTACTAGGGCTGTGCAAAGCTTCAGTCCGTGGTTCAATTTGGCGGAGATTCGGCCCAATTTGGTGGCTGAATCTCCAAATCTGAATCGAATCAGAACCCTTTAATCTCTCCGAATCAATTCAGAGAGATTAAGACAGATTCAGCCATTTGGACATAGAGACAGCTTTAAATGATTTTTCTACATACTTCTGGGTAGCAGGGGCTTTGAACCCTGCGGTGCTGGGGCAGATGCAATGTCCCACAGCAGTGCAGGGGGCTCCCCAGCATGCTCAGCAGCAGACCCAGAAGTGGACCAGAAGCATTTCTGGTGCACTTCCTGGTCCACCAGGGAGCATGCTGTGGGGCCCCCCTGCACCCTCCCAGCTCAGAAAATGGTGCTTCTGGGTCTGGAAGGGCACCCGGGATCCCCCTGACACTGATCACCAGCCAGGGAGGCACTGGGGGGGTGCCCAGCATGCTCTCTGACCAACCCAGAAGTGGACCAGAAGTACTTCCAGTCCTCTTCCAGGTTCACTGCCGAGCATGCTGGAGAGCCCCCCATGCTGCTGTGGGATGCTGCATCTGCCCCAGCACTGCTGTGATCACAGCCATGCTGCTACCTTAAGATATGTAGAAAAAACTTTTAAAGCTGTGCCTGTGCCCGAATTGCTGATTTGCCAAATCAGCATCGAATTGGCAGATTCGGATTTCGCCAACTCAAATCAGGGACAGTGATCTGAATCCATGGATCGAATTGCTGTCCCTTATTCGGGCCAAATCCAAATCCTAATCCAGGGGTGGGCAATTATTATGGGTGGAGGGCCGCTTACCCAGTTTTGGCAGGCTGTCGAGGGCTGCATGCGAAGCCCCGCCCCTTGACAGGTGCCCCACCCCCTGGTCACCATCTTGGGACCAATGTCCCAATGTTTTGGGACCAATGTCCCAGGGCCAGCACCGGCGGGCCCCAAAGCAGGGCACAGGCTGGCAGGGGTCTGTGGAGCTGGGCTGGGCTGCGCCAGCAGAGAGAGACGGGAGCTGGCCCGGCTCCATAAAGCCCCTGCTGGCTGGGACCCCACGCTCCTGCCACCCTGCTCTGGGCCCCGCTGTCACTGGCCCCAGGACACTGGTCCAGGCCCCGTGCTCCTGCTGGCTCCCGCACCTGCTCACTCCCAGTGCCCCCCAGCCCTGCGGTACAGGCGGAGGGCAGCGCACAGCCCTGACCCCCTGCTCACTGGCAGGGAAGAAGCTGGTGCTGAGCATGGGAAAAAGTGGCCCCTTGCCCACCCCATGGCTGGTGCTCCCTGCTGCAGGCACTCACAGCCCATGCTGGGCTGTCTGTGTTGAGCCCTAGCTCAAGTCTGGGATCGTGCCCGGTATGCAAAAGCCAATAAAGATACCAGGGGTGAAAGTATAAAGAAGATTTATTGCTAGCAATAAAAGGTGCAAGCGGAATAATTTCACGTAACAAGCACACAGATTCTTAATTTTAAGCATCTTTTATACAGGAGTATTGGACCTTCATAAGCATTCTTGTTTGTTAATTGGTTATAAGGGAGTGACGCAAGGAGTTCTTTACTGAGCATGTCTCTATACCTGTGTTTTAGCTATGTATCTCATTTACATACATGTATGTTTTATTAGTATACTTTCTCCCCACCTAGGGGTGTGATTTTTACTATTTAAATTAGCTCTTTGCCCTAGTCCTCTGATTCTGCTTTTGTTTTCAAGCATCTTTTATCTAAGACTGTCTCCTCCTTATCATTGCAGATGGGCATTAGTTACATAACAGAGACTTTTGCTTGGGCTTTGTATAGTGGTTTCTAGGTCAAACCTGACATCTGGAGCAGGCACAGGCACCCCCAGGCAGGCTGCGAGCAGCTGCAGCATGGGGCACCAGGCACGGGGCAGGGGAGGGGTCACTTTCCCCCCGCCCCCGTGCTCAGCACTACCTTGTAACCCAGCCCCACTGCCAGCCTGGGCCCCGCACCGGCTCCGGCCTTGCCTGTCGGGGCTGCCCATGGCACCACGAGCTGGCAG
>NW_005842329.1:675713-702883 GCF_000455745.1 Alligator sinensis | reverse complement strand
TGCCACCACCCCCTCTGGGCTGCCCAGCACAAGAGCTCCGGGTGGACAGCAGCAGCCAACAATGCCCAGCATGGCAAGCGGGGAGGTGACAGCTGCTGCCACCAACAGGCAAGCCTGGAGCTGGCATGGAGCCCAGGCTGGGAGCAGGGCCAGGTTACAAGCTAGTGCTGAGCACAGGGAAAAGTGGCCCCTCGCTCACCCTGTGGCCAGCACCCCATGCCGCAGCCACTTGCAGTCCATGTGGGGCTGCCTGTGCCTTCTCTAGACAGCCCTGCGTGGGCTGTGAGCACCTGAAGCAAGGAGCACTGACCATGGGGTGGGAGAGGGGCCGCTTTTCCCCGTGCTCAGCACCAGGTTCTTTCCTGCCAGCGAGCAGGGGGTCAGGGCTATGAGCTGCCCCCGGCCTGTACTGCAGGGCTCGAGGGCACTGGGAGTGAGCAGCCAGCGGCCCGCACCAGTGTCCCAGGGCCAGTGCCAGTGGGGCCCAGAACAGGGTGGCAGGAGCGCAGGGTCCCAGCTGGCAGGGGCTCTATGGAGCCAGGCCAACTCCTCCCTCTCCCTGCTGGTGCAGCCCAGCCCGACTCCACAGACCCCTGCCAGCCTGTGCCATGCTTTGTGACCCACTGGTGCTAGCCCTGGGACATTGGTCCCAAGATGGTGACCAGGGGGTGGGGCACCTGTCAAGGGGCAGGGTTCCCCATGCAGCCCTCAACAGCCTGGCAAAACTGGGTAAGCGGTCCTCTGCCCAAAATAATTGCCCACCCCCACCCCATTCTACACTGTCAAGCAACCAGCAGAAGGCAATATGCGAAACATCTTGTTATCTTCTGCCAGCTTTAGCAGTGGCTTCAGCAGCTGATGCCTTTCCAGGGTGCTCATGCTCTCCTGGCACAGCTGCTGCACCAAACCAGATGAATCCACCAGAAGTATGCAGATATGTCCAGACGCTGCCTTTACCTGTTGTTTGCCACCAGAATTCTGGCTGGCAGAAGAGGTAAGTATAGGCAGTAGGGGTGTGCGAAGCTTCAGTCTCTAATTCAATTCGGCGGAAATTCGGCCCAATATGGTGGCCAAATCTCCAAATCCGAATCAAATCAGGAGAGCCTTTAATCTCTCCGATTGAATCGGAACCCTCCAAACCGATTCAGAGGAATTCGGAGATTCAGACATAGATACAGATTTAAATGTTTTTTCTACATACCTCAAGGTAGCAGGCAGCTCGTGAATGCTGCAAAGCTGCGGCAGATGGAGTGTCCCACAGGAGCACAGGAAGCTCCCCAGTGTGCTCAGCAGCAGACTTGGAAGTGGACCAGAAGCATTCTGGTCCACTTCTGGGTCTGCTGGGGAGTGCGCCAGGGGCCCTCCCACACTCCTGTGGGACGCTTCATCCACCCCAGCATTGCAGCATTCATGAGCCGCCTGCTACCTTGAGGTATGTAGAAAAAACATTTAAATATGTATCTGTGGCCAAATCACTGATTCTCTGAACCCACATTGAATCTTCAGATTTGGATTTGGCTGAATCAAATCAAGGACAGTGATCCGAATCAACTAATTGAATCACTGTCCCCAATTTGGGCCAAATCTGAATCAAATACGGCCTGTTTCGCACACCACTATAGGCAAGTTAGTCTCTCTAGGCCTTATTTTTTCCATCCATCAAATGGGAATTAGTAACACTGCCTTTGTAAGAGCTGTTATTAGAGCTGGGTGTGTGACTGAGTAAATGAGTGAGTGAGAGAGAGAGTGAGAGAGACAGCGTGACAAAGACCATAAAAGTGCCATACTTAGTCATACCAGTAATCCACCTAGCCTAGTATTCTGTCTCCAACAGTGGCAAGTCACTGTAGATACTGTAAAGGGAAAGTACATGAATGAGCCATGTCTCAAGTAAACCAACCCTGTCACCCTCCTTGGCATTACTGATTTAGGAATGTCAGCGGATGCATCCCTGATTGTTGTATTTAATACCTTCCAACAGAGCTGTCATCCATGAATCTGTCTAGTCTTATTTTAAACCTATTTACATATACAACCTCCTGTGGCAATGAATTCCATAAGTAAACTGCACACTGGCTGCATCTACACGTGCAATTAACACATAGCAATAAACTGTGGCACAGTTTGCACTAGAGTTTATTGCTCCCGGGCACAGTGTTTCCATGTGTGCCCACAACCACAGCACTCTAAGCTGGGATAAAGCAGCCCTGGCTGGCTGTGGGGGCCTGGGGATTCATCCTGCCAACCTGGGGTTTCTCTATCCTGGCTCAACGCACTATTGAGGGGCTGGCTGGGGTACATAGGTGCTACAGTGCAGGGACAGCCAACAGGCTGCCCCCTGCACTGTAGCACCCTCATGCCCCAGCCAGCCCCTGTCACCATCTACATGTGTGTTTTGGTGCATGTAACTACTCTGCTGTAGGATAGTACTTGTCCCAGACAGCACTATCCTACAGCGGAGTTAATTAATTTACTGCACCCTAATATGGGCACATGTGTACCCGGTGATGCTTTAATGCAGAGCTAATTAGTCAGCTCCATACTAAAGTGCACATATAGATGCACCCACTGTGTAAAATCTGCCTCCTGCTAAATTCAGTGGGTGTCCCCTAGTTCTTGTATCCTGGAGTTTGGTATATAACAGTTCCCTACTCACTTTATCCACTCTCCTCATGATTTTAAAGACTTCTATTATATCCCCTCTCAGCCTTCTCCTTTCCACACTGAAAAGTTCTAGCCTTCAGTCTTTCCTGAGATACAGCAGAAGAGTGAGTATGTTATTTGCTGGGAAAAAATGCAGTTTTAGGGGGACCAAAACAGTTCAGAAATTAGGATAAAATTCAGTTAATGGTTTTGGCCAAAAAAGTATAAGATATTTAGGAAAAGTCTAAGTGTTTTGACATCTTCAAAATAAAATGTTTTGAAATGAAAAATTGAAGGGGTTAAAGTGGAGTTAAACAATCAAGAACATTTCATTCAACCTGAATTTTTCCTATTTCTTCTGTGGGATAAAACAACGAAAAAAAAGAATCATTTGGGAGCAACTCAATATGAAGTGTTTTCATTTGAACAGTAAGCCCCGCTCCCCTCCACCCCCCAGTCAATTATTCACAGTTCTGTTTTATTATGGGTTTGTACAGTTCCTTGCACATCTTGGCCTCAATCTCATGCCTGGGGCCCTCTCAGCACAACTGTAATAAAAGAGAAGGGGAGAATAAAAACAGTACTTGACTCCTGCTGACTTTGTTTTCATTCCAATTCACCTGAAGCTTCCCATACATGCAGTTAAGAAGGTGGGAAAGGGAAGATTAAGGATAACTGGATGAGTATCTTTAAGTTGTAACCCTTTTAAACAAAGTATAAGCACTTCTTTTTAAAAAGGCTTCTAACTCATTTTGTGCAACTCCGTTTTTCAGAAATGTCTCAGCCTTGAAACTTGAGATTGTTTTATCCATTAGCCCTGCAGCATGTCTAGAGCCAAAGATTATTGCTCTACTGGGTTAGCTGAAAGGCTTTGGAATTCAAAGCCTGTACCAGGCTGCAAAAACAACATAGCAGGGCAACTGCATTCCTAGCATATATTTTATGAAGTAAATGGAGCTACATCAGAGAGGAATTTGAGCCACTTTATTTCCTGAGGGATGAAAAAGCAGAAGTATGTTTGATTATACAACACCTTTCATGCAAAAAGCTTGTTCAGAAGAGTGAGTTTATGTAGTCATATTAATGGCCAGAATATGGCAATGATAACAGCTCACATACAACCTGGGGTAAAATATTGTTTTCTTTATTGAAGAGGAAAGTGTGGGCCAGAGCAATGTTATCTCTTTGTCTTTCACTGTGCATTGAACTTAGCTGCCTTAGTTATATCAAGGGGAGAGTAGGCAAAAGGCACCTCTACAGAAAACTTCCAGGAAACAGTTTACTTTGTCTATCTATATAATTTCAGTTTACCAATTAATATGTTCTCACCAGGCTATAAGAAGCAGCAATGCTTTGTGTCTGCATTATGTACAAACTTTTAACGAATGCATAAAATATAAATTTACTGTGCAGTAGAGCTGTGTGAAGCTTCGGTCAACAATTCGATTTGGATTCAGAGATTTGGCCCGATTCAGCGGCTGAATCTCCGAATCCAAATCAAACCGGGAGACCCATTAAAAGGTCCAAATTGAATCCAAAGCCTCTGAATTGATTCAGAAAAGATTCGAAGAGATTCAGATCAGCCAGGGAGAGGCAGGCACAGGCAGGCGGCTGCAGGTTCTCCCGCAGCTCCTCCAGCTGTGCCTGCCTCTCCCGGGAAGAAGCCCTCATGGCTGGCCTGCCCCGCCCCATCCCCAGCCCGGCCCCAGCCTCCAGGCCCCCCCCGCCCCAGCCCCCAGGCATTTAAAAAAAAAAAAAAAGATAGATAAAGCCCTGTACTCACCGGTTTTGGCAGCAGTGACTGGAGCCCTCTGAAGGCTCATTGTAGAGCACCCCCCCTCCCATGGTACGGGTGCAGCACGGCTCGGTAGGGCACCATGCACTGTCTAGGAGTTGGGGTAGATCCAGGTATCAGCCAAAGCCTGGGACCACTCAGCCCTACCAGCCCCAGCTCCCAGATAGTCCACGGCACCCCACCGAGCCATGCCGTACCCATGTGATGGGACAGCTGCCGTGCAGGTGCCAAGCAGGGGGAGGGAGAATCCCCCCTCCCCCTCTGCCCCACACTGTGTGGGAGGGCTCTGCCACAAGCCCTCATCAGCCCCAATCATTGCTTCTGCAGCCAGTGAGTGCGGGGCTCTTTTTTTTTTTTTTAAGTGCTGGGAGGCTGGGGCCGGGCGGGGCTGGGCAGAGCAGCCATGGGGGCTCCTCCTGCAGCTCCCCCAACCTGGGGAGAGGCAGGCACAGCTGGAGGAGCTGCGAGAGAGCCTGCAGCTGCCCAGCTGTGCCTGCCTCTCCCCAGCGGATCCAAATCTCCAAATCAGCACCAAAACAGCATCAAATCTCCGATTCTGATTTGGCCAAATCAAATGGGGATAGTGATTCAAGTTACTGAATTGAATCATTATCCTCCAAATCAGCCAAATCCAAATCGAATACTTCCCTATTCACACAGGCCTCTTGTGCAGTCATATTTGACATACTAGATTCTAACCCAAAGACATTTTACAGATTTCAGAAATGTCCCAGCTCACCATAAAATAGTCTGCTTTCCTTTTGGAGACTTCTAGATTTACATATTCTTTTCATTTTGGAAACAGCTAAATGGCCTTGCTTCAAAGCCCACTGAAGTCAAGTGGAAACTGATCAAAGGAAATCATTTTTCACTCAACATGTAACACACTTTGTTGTCATGGTTGAGGCCAATAACTTAGTAAGATTTCAAAGATAGATTGGAGAGTTATATGGATAACAAGTGTATGCAGAGCTATTCTATTTAATGTTAAAATAGGTTTTGGAAGGGTTATAAAACCTGAAGCTGATTGTTTTAATGGACTCTAACTATTTAGAGGTTAGTAGGAGATCTTCATGAAATATTGTCTTATCCTGTATCTGTCAAAAGAGGATTTCTGGAAATTTCCTTTGAGACCTCTAATGCTATCCAGAGGATGCTGAACAAGATGATCTGTGGGTATGACCCAGTATGGCAATTTCTACATTCTTTAATAAATGGAACATCTCCTACTGACTTTTATGGGCATCATATCAGCCACAGAGCAAAAGAAACATAATAAAAATGTTACTCTATTCCATAAGGGGCCCTGTACTCCAGGATGATACCTGGAGAAGAAAGTAAATGAAAGTTAAATGAGGTTGTTTTTTTCTTATTTCTGTTTTCATTGGTGCACATGCACCCCCTGAGATTGGCAGTGCACCCCCTGAAAAAAGTGCCATCGATGTTGCCAGTGGTGCCTGCAGACGGTCACCACTTGCTACCCTACCCCCCCTTGCTGCCATCACCACCGGCAGCATCTGTGGGCAGTCCCCGATCGCTGCTAGCTGCCGCCGATGTTACCAGCAGCATCTGCAGGTGGTCGTTAATTGCCAGTCAGTGCTTGCCACCCCACCCTCCCCACCACCAACACTGCTGCAGCCACCTGCAGGAGCTCCCCACTTGCCACCACCATGGCCCTGCCGCCGCTGCCTGTGGGAGGTCGCCGTGCCCTCACCCCCAGCCTCCGGAGGCACGCATCGTTCATGTCTGTTTTGTTTTGTTTTGTTTTGTTTTGGCTTAAAAGCTACATCGAATTTTCCAGTGCCCTGCATCATACTGTGTTCTGTTTTTTAATGTCAATCAGAACTGGATTATTACTTACCTGCCTTTTCCTCAGGAGTTGGGCTCACCCACAGTTCAATTTCGAGTTCATTTCTGAGTCTAGAATGGAACAAAAGAAAACAATATGTTAGTGTGATGACAGCCATGCTTTCATTACCATACTATGCACTGGAATTGAGATCATGCAGTGCAAGGAAGCCTGAAGTTCTTATTCATGTGAGGATTCATACAGATGGCCATAGGCCAAATTCTGCTCTGAGTGTTAATCCCAGACTTTGCCTCATTATCCCTGCCCTACTAGGAGTATAGTCTTGATGCATTATTTGACTAGACCTTTGTTCCACGAAAAAGGTATCGTGACACTGGCAACTTCCTTTCTGAGAAAACAGATTGTTTCTGGCACTGAAGCAATGACATACATCCCAGCAGCATGTGTGGAGGAGCTAGACATGTGACACTTTGTAAAACCAATTACGTGAGCAATTAGTTTATTGTATACTTCAACCTCCTCACTGACCTTCTGCTTGCTAACTCATCTCTCCTATACTTCTTAAAATTCTAAGTTTCAGGTAGATGCCATTTAAAAAAAATATAATCAGCCTTAGAAATAAATAGTTCATTCTTCTCACCCTACAAAGAGAATTCCCCTTCCCTCAAAATTACATGAGACCAAAGTTCAAGAGAAGCCAAATACTGTTGTATGTACCAGCTATGCCCTATATACCCATTATGCAGCTATAAATAAAAATGTCACAGTTCTAAATTCTGATAACGAGCACTCCTGCAGGGTTTGAAATGAGAATACCACTAGGATGGAGGCATTCTAAGCATTTATTGAAATACAGGGTTTCTTTTAGCTCTGAAATGTCTCATGGGGATTGACTTCTAGACCGAAAATTGTCACAACATTGGAGTTACATTAGGTCATTTTTTAAAAAGTTTATTATCATTCTCTTGGAACTCTGTTCAGCTGGACTTGTCTTAACGAAAGTACCTTTGCAGATGGAAAAAGAAAAAAGTTTTAGGGTTGCTTTTCTGTAGCATATAAACTAAACACTCTATACAGCAGTATGGTATACAGATCCTACGGTAACCTTCTCAGCCAAATTCATATTGCTAAGACCTTATCTCATATCACTCCATCATGTATCCTCTCTCTGTAGGCACATATACACAATTGTATATTTAGCTACTGTTAATTAGAACCTTATGCTCACCAGCATTTCCTCTATTTTAAATCAGTCTTTACAACACTTCAGTATCTTAACAATTAGAGAATCATAAAAAATATGTTTTGAAAGCATAGTGTAAATGGAGCAAAGTGTACACATGTAATAAACTAAAAAAAACAAAACTTCAAAATAGATTTAAAAGACCTCTTAAGTTATCTTATCCTGACCAACTTGCTCAGATGTAAGAGATAAAAGATGAGTGAGGGAGAAAGTCCATCGGATTAATCAGCAGCTTCTGAATTCTTGAGGTGGGTGGCAGGGAGTGATGGGTAGGAACAGAAAAGTTCAGTGGATATGACTGTTTCGGTGCATATGGGGAGAAAAAAATTAACAGTGTATTCTGTGGGGAGAGGAAAAACAGCTTGTTTCAGATGCATACTTGGAGCATCTACACAGGATGCTACTGCACAGTGGTTACTGCACATTTATTTAGTACTTGTATCATTAAGTACTAAATCAATGCACAGTAACCAGAGTTACTGCTCAGTAGCACTAGCAAACACCTTTTTAGTGATGCTACTGCACAGTAGCGTATTAACACTGTTGGTGCTGTGATATGCTACTGCACAGTATTATTCAGCTACTGCACAGTTAGAATCTCATGGAGATGCACCCAAGGAGAACTCCAGAATAGACCACTGACAAGGGTCCTTGGACATTCAGCACACAATCAGACACTCTCAGTAATGTGAGGTATGAACGCTTCCATTTACTTTTGCCCCTCAATGCACACAAGCTATTAGAGGTAGATCCAATATAGAAGTGTATTACACTTATAGTACTTACTCTTCATTTCTCTCCAGAGCACTTTTGCTTTTCTTCATAAGAAATTGTACATCTCTCCTGGTCTGTTCTATTTCTTGCCTCTTTGTGGCTCTTTTTTCCATACCTCTTGCCTGAGCCAACAAAGTCTGTGAGATTACATAGACAAGAGTGAAATAGGAGGACATGAACTTTTATAACAGGCAGAAGCAAAAAGCATTCAAAAACGTGTATGTGCTTTTCCCCTTCACGGGACAAGCAAGGCCTGGCCTCTTTTTCTTAATCATTTTTAGGTGAAAATCAATCCTGATGGAAGTTTCTAAATGAGGCACTTCACGGGGAAGTGTTAACATTTCCAGTTATGAATCAGAAAAAACTGCTGAACAAGCACCACAATAACCACAGAACTCATTCTAATTCCACGGGGGTTTCAAAAGAGTAGAGGAAAGACTGGTACCAGCACAAGGAAGGACTGACAGCTGTACACATTTCACCCTGCTAACTGAAAAGAACACCACCCAGCTGAAGGCTTGGTTGTGTGGGACATAATTAGGGTGACCCTAAGGGAAACCAGGACATCTGGGATACTGCCCGCCCCACCACCCCCCTCAAGTCTGCGGTGCTGCTGCAGGCAATGGCAAAGGACAGTGGGCAGGGGCACAAGTGCAGTCCAGCAGGGAAGTGGACCTGCCTGATGCACCATGTCACTCAACCTCCCCACTGAACTGCACCCTACAAGCCTGCAATTCTGAGATGCTCATTTTAATTTTCACCAAGCTGCCCAAGACCAGCCTTTAAAACCCAGAACTGTCCTGGGCAACCTGGAACATATGGTCACCCTAGACATAATTCCTTAGATGCTTTGCCACTGCATAGTGTATTGGTGGTGTGAGACAAGGTACAATTTTACTTCTGTCCATGGTGCCAGGTTCACCATTACCTTCCACTGTGATCTCAGCAGATCAGATGTAGTACAAAGCAACACCACAACTCAGTCCAGAAAGCCATTAAGGACAGGAGAGGATGTCCAGGGGTAAAATCCTTATCCCATTGAAATAAATGACAAAATGTCCAGCAGAGATAGGATTTTCATCCATGGAATTAAAAAAAAAATCATAAATGTAAAATAAACCTCTAAAAATCAGCACAAACTAGCTACAGACTTAACATTTGCTGAGGGAGAAGCTGGGCAATTGTTGACTCCTTTCTATGCTCATTTTGGAACTTTCTGACATGCTACCTCCTTCCCCGTCTGCTAGGAGTAAGATGTGGCTGGTACAAAAGTTGGTGGAGGTACAGGAAACCCTCACTATTTATGGGTTCGTCATTTGCGGTTTCAGATATTCACGAATGCCGAACCCGCTTCTTAAATACACTTAAAGAAGCTCCTTGGGAGCTCTGTGCTTGCTGTCTTTGGGCTCCTGCCACTGCTGCCATGCTCTGCCACTGCTGATGCCAGAGTAGCCGTGCCCCCCCAGCCACCAGGGGCACTGCATTCATGAATGCAGGATTCACCATTTGCAGGGGATTTGGATTTCACCATTCACGGGGGATATGAGAATGTATCCCCCACAAATGGTGAGGGTTGCCTGTACTTAAATCAGCTTTATGCTAATAGAGTTCCTCTATACAAGAGGAATTCTCCTCCTGCTTTAAGGCTATGCAGCACAATTTGGCCTTACTAGACAGAAGAGTCTGGCTTGGAATATTTACATGGCCCTATGTAACTTCCAGTACAAACACTGAAGTTAACATTTAGATGTTGTGCTTGCTTCAAAAGCCACTGAAGGGGACCTTTCCTTACTTTAACTTCCCTGCTTTTTGTGCCTTAAATATATCATTTTCAAAACATTCCTGTACAGAGCTTCCAAACTGCAGCTTGACAGATATTCAGAATCTTTTCCCTACCATTTGTGAAGGTGATTCTGTATGAAGAGGATGTATGCTCACCAGGACCTGGAGTGAAACCACTTAACCATTTCACAGAGACTACCAATACAAATTAGATGGTGCAGATCCTCACTCACTACCAACTGGGACAGATTCAGACCAGTGAGTTAGTGATAAATAACTCAGAATTTAAATTACAAATGCCACTGAGGCATTCAGTCAGTTCAAATTCCCTTCCCTGACTAAAAAAGAAAATGGAACATATATTAATACAAGACAAACACTCTTCAGTATTAACTTAATAGCTATAGTCCCCAGGAATGTATATATGTAATACACTGTGTATAATATAAAGGTAGTGTGTGAGTGAACAGCTTCAGCATATTCAGCTCATGCTATTTTTGATCAACTCTTGTGTTTGTGCCTAAAAATCTATCATCTCAATTTCCATTGCTACTGGTTCTGTAGCCAAAGCTTGTGTAAGTAATAAAGTATAGGGCAAACATTAGATCTTCATATAAAAAATAAGCACAAATCGTTGTTAGAGGTTCAAAATGTGGTTATATCATTAGAACTAAATAATCAAGGACTGTACATTTCCAAGTAACTTACATTTCTGTAACATTACAAATGGTGAGAGCACACATGTAATCGAAGGAAACTTCCATGCTGGGCACAAGTGAAAAATGACTATTTTTCAAACTTTGAGTCCAAGATACAGTGCCTTGGTGACCTAACTAAGAATTACTACTGACACATGACTATTACCTTGTATTGTGTTGCAGGCAGTGAGTCCAGAAGTATTGCCATGTACAGCTCATATACATTCTAAACAAATAAAGAGGAAATAGGGGATGTCAGCAAACACTCACCACATGGTTTGGTTCAGAGATGACAAAGCCTGGCTTTACTTCATCACCAGAAAATGTGGTCTACAAGCTCAAGATCATTTTCTGCTCTTGTGCATATTTATTTGATTTATATGCCATCCTTCCCCCAAAAAAGGCTCAGAACAGCTTTTAGTAATAGACAGAACAAGATATAAAAGCAACTAGAATAAAATAGGATAACCAAAAGCTCCCTAAACAGCATCCCAGCCTAGCCTTGCTTGCTAAATTATTTCCCAAATAGGAAAGTGTTGCAGTGCTTTAGGAGGATGTCCAAGCTCAGGCTCTGGCAGGTGTCAAGGGAGAGGGTGCTCCAAAGCTGAGAAGAGACTATACTGAGCCCAGGGCATTCTGCTACCACCGCTGTCATCCCTATCACTATCCATCCACCCCATTCATCATCAGTTCCTCATCTCCCTGCCAGTGCTCCAGGATCTTATTCTATTTTCTGCCTTCTGCCAGCTACTGGGAAGCAGAAGTGCATTTACTGGTCATGTCTACACATGCAACTAAAGCAAAGCAATAAACTCTGGAGCTTACAGCTCTGGACCTTATTGCTCCAGAGTTTATTGCTCCCAGGCATGTCATTTGAACATGCGCTCAGGACCGCAGCATGTTGAGCCAAGTTGGAGCAACTCTGGCAAGCAGGGAGCTTGGGGGATCAGCCTACCAGCCCAGAGCTGCTCTGACCTGGCTCAATGTGCTTTGAAGGGGCTAGCTGGGGCATGAGGGTGCTTCAGTGCTGGGCTAGCCAGCAAGCAGCCCCTGAACTGAAGGATCCTCATGCCTCAGCCAGCCAGGGCAGCATCTACATGTGCACTGCTGCACACAAAAAACTCCACAGCAGGCTTGTATTTACAAGTACTACCCTGCTATGGAGTTTATTAGTTTCCTGTGCCCCAATAGGGGCACACATGTAGACACCGAGATCTTTACTGTGGAGCAAATTAGTCAGCTCCTCAGGAAACATCTTGTGTTGATACACCCACCCACTGTGTCCAGAACAGAACATGAAACTCAATTTTCTTCACAGTACTTTTAGATTCTGCTCCACATTAGAGTCTCTATCACAAATGTCCAGCCTAGATCATGCTGTGATAACCCCCAAGAGGTCTCTTACCTTAACTTCCTTCAAAATATCACCAAATATCAAAGAGCTGTTGCAAATATCCTCAAACACATCCCTGAAGACTTTCAGGTATTTGAAATGGGGCCAATCGCAATCACAGATTTGCTGGAGATCCTATAGGAAAACAGGATTGAGAACTACAGCATACATGTGTTGGATGTTGTCATAGACAATCTAGGATTTTGAAAAGGAAGGGGTGCAGGGACTGTAATTTATGCTATAGGGGTGGCTGTGAACCTGCTCCCAGAGCTGCCTTTCCCTGCCTCCCCCCCTGCCAATCCTTCCACAGTGAATAGACAAGCAGCCTGGGAATTTTTGGAGTCCCTGAAGCAGGTATGAATTCCCCTGCTCATACCACCCCCTCCCTCCAGCACTCAGTAGCACCTCCCCTTCTGTCCCCTCTCCAGCAGGGTTTGCCCAGGGCACCCACCTGCCACCACTACCTGACCCAGGGGTGACCAGAGCCTCAGAGCTGCTCCTAACCCACTCCAGCCAAGGGCTGCAGGCAGCAGATGCGCAAGGTGTTGGGTTCAGAGGGTCAGCTGGGGACAGTGGCACAGTAGATGGGCTCCCCCTTCCTGTGCCTTCTCCTTGCCCATATGGGACATATAGGGGCACAGCTGGTGTGCCACAGCTGCCTAGGCTCCACAGAGGACTCCGGCATTTGGGGGCAGCAGGGAACCAAAGCTATCATCTTGTACAGCTACACAGGTCCACCCCTGGATGTAGTTGCCACCTGGTTCTAGATGGCACAGGTCAAAAACAGTGATATCAGTCCACAAAAGTACTCACAGGGCACGTCTACATGTGCACATTTGCTGCACAGGAACTAAAATTACTGTGCAGTAACCGAAAATTACTGTGCAGTACAGGAACATGTCTACACATGCATGCCCATAGTGCACAGTGAATATGACAATTTACGGCAACTTGAGTGTAAGTTTGACACCTGCATCATGGAGGTATCAAATTTACACCCAATTGCATCTTCATCACCATCCAAATATCTACGTGACTTCAACAAATCTAACCAATTCACAGGTTCTGAGAATCTAGCCCTAAGAATCCCTCGTTTCATTCCTTACAGAAAACTGGTAGCCCGGGGAGTGGGAAAAATAAGGTAGTCATTGCCAAGGAATATAACCTTTATAAGGGTATATTTTGTGACTGTTGACATAGATAGCCCTTCCAAATCTTACATGTTAGGGTTGGAAAAAGATCTAGCAGGTCATCTACTCCATCCTCTCCTCCTTACTTATAGCTTATTTCTTCTCATCCATATTCAGATGATAACATGATACATATACACCTCATAAATAAAGTTTTAAAGGAAAAAATTTCAGATGTGATCAAAGACCAAAGTTTGTTTGTACAGCTGGCTAGCATACACTTCATTACAGCTAAAGCAAGGTTTTTGAAAAAATAAAGGTGCAAAAAGGAATTGACTTTGTTCTGGGACTTGTTTTTTGTTGTTTTTTGGGGTTTTGTTTTTGTTTTGGGGGGGTGGTTACATTTTTCATAGAATTGTACATAGAAAAGTAGGTCTGGTAGGATCATCCCAGTTGAAATCATCCCATGCAAGTGCTTGTCTAACTTATTCCTAAAACTCCACAAACAAAGTTGTTACACAGCTTGCTCAAGGATATTAAGAATGCTCTAATCTACCACATGTAAAGCAGAGAGAAATATTAGCATTTTTAATGCAAAATGTATTTTAACGGATTAATTGTGGTTTTATTGCCATGGGAAGAGTTATTATTGCCTTTATACTATGAATAACCTGTAAGCCCTTCATTTCAAATGATGACAAACCTCTTTTAGTCACAGCTGTGCCCAATTCACAATGATGTAATGTCTCTGATTTATTCTGTTGACAATGTGACCACCTTTTCCTGCCAGTAAATTTATTTTTAATGCAACTGATATAATAGAGTTTCAGGCAAGGTTGGCATTCAGAATAAGGCATCAATACTATTTCTAGGCATCTTAAAGTAATGTCAGGCCTATCTATAATCAGGCAGCTACTAGAAAGCTAGTATTCATTCCTTTCCATACTGCTCTCTTACCTCAGCCTCGTGACCCGTGTGGATAAAACTGGAGGAAAAAGCAACTCAGAATCAATGCATCAATGGTCAGAAACAACTAAGCAGTATGAAGTCCCACTGAACCATCGCTAGAATACTCTATCAGTAGGGGACTTTCCTTAGAAACCTCTGAAACCTCTTACCCGAACATTAAGTAATTAGTGTTGGCAGACTTGTGTGTAACAAAGCAAACAGGAATGTATTTGGTAGCCATGTTGGTCTGAGAGAGAGCAAACAAAATTCTGTACTGCAGCAGAGAATCTGTGCTTCATTCTCAGATCTACACAGAAATAGGACATGTTTAATCAAAGCCTATTTTGGAGAGGGGGACAACCTGCACTGAAGTCCGGATGCAAGCCGGCTGGCCATATCACCAACCAAACTTTCTTCCTCTTCAAGCTGAGTTACAGTGCCCAGCTGCAGTCATCCAGTGCACAAGTTCCACAGCTATAGCCCAGAGCAAATCATAGTAAGCAATCAATTTGTCAGCCACTAATCTCAGACACAACAGCATGAACTGAAGAGCAATACCACTCTCAGCCAACACGTAAGGCTCCAAAGAAAGATCCCATGTCATTCATGGTCAAATAGATAGATACTTCCAGGTCATTAACCTATGGCTGCTTCATGGCCAACAACACATTTGTCCTCCTTGCCCATCATGGCAAGGATCAAGGGACGCTACTCCCTGGAAAAATGACTCTCTCACATGCTGATTGCCACATATTTCCCTGCCAGAGCAGTATTAACTAGGCATTAGCACTGAAAAACAATTCTAATTGGTTGCCCCAGTAAGAACCAAGAGGTCCTTTCCAGCTTTAATTTCTATTAATTGAATATCTTAATTTCTCTCCCTGGAGATAAAGTATGGCTGTCTCATCACAATGATGCGATTTGTCGTCGCTCACGCTGGGGACTTTTTCCCCACTTCTCTGGTAATTGGGTAATTGAGACACTTTTCCTTACCTTAGCCAACTTCCTTTCATGCTGCTCTGATGCTTTGCTCCCGGTGAAGTCATTCTCTAGCAGATCATGCTTTCCAATAATATCCCTCTGGAAGCGTAGAAACTTGTTAAACTGATCGGTTCTAGTCAGACCCGCCAAGTATGAAGGCATAAACTGGTATTTGTCCTTGGCAACTTCAGCAAAACATTGTCGGCTGTTCTTAACTGGCCTGTGTTTCAGCACCTTCATCTCTGGTACATCTAACTCTTCTTTTTTAAGTGGCAGATGGAGTCTGTTAGTTCCATCCTGTATTTTGTTTTTAATATATTTCGAATGCATTTCCAATGGACTGGAAACTAATGAGGCATTTACTGGGACACTGCCCAGGGGTGGCTGAGGGCATCTATAAGTAGAAGAGGCAGATTTGGACCATGCTGAAACCAGTGTGGGGCTGGAGGAGACTTCAGCTGAAGTGTGTTTTATCTTCCTGGCTGTTTCACTTTGGGCTGGCAATAGATTTTTTTTAGTCACAACATGTGTTGTCTTCCTGGCACTGTCCCAGTAGCCTTGTTTTAATTTCCTTTGGGGCTTATAAAGCTTGTCAAGGTTTAAGTGCCCTGATGTGTAAAGTTGAACTTCAGTTCTGTGGGCCTTTTCCACACCATCCAAAAGGTATGCAAGGCTCCTTCCTTGCTTGCTGTCTGCCATGGAAAAACTGACCATTGCAGCACAGATTAGGGTAGAGAGGAAAGAAAGGAAAATAGCTGAGTTTTAGTTTAGAGAAATGTTTAACACAAACCTAACCTGTTCTAGTTTGGTTATAGCATATTGTAAGAAGAGCTGGTCAGACACTTTTTAACTAAATGTTTTTCATCCGAAGATGTTTTTCATCAACTCAAAAATGATTTAAGGGAAATGATAATAAAGGATTTTTTCTGTTTTGAAAGAAAAGGTTTTAAATAGTCTTGAATTTGAAAAAACAAACAAACAGATTTTTCCATCATGTTTAACTGAAAAAAAAATCATTTTTAGTTCAAAGAGACCATTTTCTGAAATGAACTTATAGTGAAGAGTAACACATGCACACACACACACATCCACAACTTTTTTATTTGTAATATATATTATAAAAATGTTAAATTATATATATATATATGTATACAACCATCCAAATCATAATGGAATATTTCAAAATTCTGGAGACAGAGTATTTAGATGAATCCAAACCATTTTTAAAACATTTTTGCTTCCCAAAAATTTCTCATCCTCATTCAGAAGAAAAATGTTTAAAATCTCAAATATTCTCATGGAATAGGAAAACAGTTTTCCAGCAAACTCTTGATTTTAAGTAAAATTAGTACTTTGATTGACAGCCCCAGATAGTCAAACCTGTGAAGCAGGAAATCAGACAGCAGGTGAAGCACCCTCTGCAACATGCCCCCATCAATATGCTGCACAGTTTTGCTTGAGGGCTAAGAGAGTGTATGCCACTCTCTTTTCCCAGTAAATAACTGGTCTCCAACTTAGGAATGCCTACAAACATTTCTGTTGGTAACAAATGGCAGTATTTTATGGGAGTCCAAGAACACATTTCAATCCTAGATTTTAAATTAAAGACTGGGGTTTTTTAATGCAGTTGCCAAAAATAGTGAGACATGGACATTTTGGGAGATGTTTCTGAATTTTTCTTTTCAGGGACAGGATTCTTTTTAACTAGATTTGTTAACACATCTGGCTGTCGTGCACATCCTGACCTTCTAAATCATGGTCTGTTTAATATTAGTTGGATTGGTGAATATGAACAAGTTACCCTGCAGTGAATCTTGTCCTGAAGTAAAAAGAGCTGTACCACATACAGCAACCTCTTGTCTCAGCATGAGGCAGGAATAAACTTAATAATGTTATTCTTGTTCCATTTTTCCAAGAATAATTTTGCCTCAGAGCAAATACCTTTGGACCAGTGCTCACATGCATGTCTCTCTGAACTGAAATGGTTTGGTGGTCCACCAGCTACTTTCCCATACACCTTTGCACTCTCTCACCCAAAGGTCCTCTCTGTTTACCGTGTGGCCTCTTCCACCACAGGTCACAGAGACAAGTGGTCACCCCTTGTTTGAATGCTGGCACGTGGTCACGTCCTTCCTCTTTGAGTGCAGACATTCCAGAGATCAGCACCTTGGGAGCTCACCTGCATTTTATCCCAGTTAACCCTTTGCCCTGGCTGCTTGCTGTTCTTCCCACTGGACCCATGACAAAGTCCTGGAATTTGTCCAGGGCAGGATGCAGTAAGTTTTTGGTAGTGGTGACCACAAACAGTAGGCTTGCAAAGCCTCCTGTCACCAAGGAGATGGCAGTGGGACACCATTCAGTGCTACATCAAGCCTGAAGACTTGATGTCAGGGTTAGAAACTACACCTTCATGAGTGCTAAAGCCACCTGCCCATCCTATACAAGGAATTGGAATCAATTTTGTCAGAGGGCGTCAGCAGTAAGTGCCAACCTGTATCAGAAGCAGGCAATGGACTAGATGCCACAGGGGACATCAGGATAGAGAATGTGAGTAACAATCAACCAGGAGACATTTGCCTCTCAGGAGCCCCACTGACATGCCACACAACTGGACTCAGACATGCCATCCCTGAGTCAGTAGCCAGCCAGCCAGCAGGCTGTCAATACTGTACATGCAGCAATACTGTAGAAGCCAACATCAGCCTTGACAAGAAGAGCAATCATGCTTGCATTTATTTGCATTAGCTGTAAATGGATGCTGAGGTATACAGCTGGTATTTGTGTTTGGGTTGTTTTTTTTAAATCACTAGCACTGGGCATTAGGGTGGATGTGAGTGGATCCTTTCTGAGTTCTGCTCGACTTTCTCTCCACCTACTCAAAATGGTGACTGCTGGCCACGGGTGATGAAACTACCCCTTCCCCAGAACCCCCTGATCAAGCCAGTGAATTACCCACTATCACCATGTTGTGTTGCAAGCACTGGAGCCTGAACTAGCTGTCAACCTTATTCATATTGTAGTGTCCCCCTTACCCTGACATCTCCTCAGCTACGTGCACCAAATTCATACAAGCATTTAAAAAATACATCCTCACAATAGATAGGTGCTTATTCCATGATGAGGCTCAGAATCATAGAAAATGAGGGTTGGAAGGTTGCTCAGGAGGTCATCTAGTCCAACCCCCTACTGAAAGCAAGACCATCCCCAACTAGATCTTTCCTGCCAGGCAACTATATCATTCCAGGCTTGTCTAGTTGTACAACAAAGTATATACTGTATTTTGACTGAGGGCGGTATTCATATGAGACGTTAGTGCAATGCAAGAATCTTGTGTACTGAAAAACCCTATACAGTCATTTTTATGTAAAAAGTTTATCAATATGCTTAGAAAGTCCTTAAGAAAAATAACTGCATCAGCCCTGTATCTGAAAGCCCTAATCAGCGTGCTTTGATAATTTATTTAGGTAGGTAGTAGGGCTCTGCAAAATGGCACCATTCCATTTCAACATTTCAATGGGACAGCATTTCATTTTGAATTTCATTTCAATTTGAAACCGCTGTTCCGTTTCATTTCGTCAAAACAGTTTTGCTGTTTCGACGTTTCGCCCATAGGCTATAATGGGGAAGCTCGAAATAGCCTATAACTTTGTCATTTCTGGCCTGATTTGGATGAAAACTGCCAAAACAGTAGCCCCTTCTGAGGGCATGAAGCCTGCCAAGTATCAAGGAGATAGGTGCACAGGTTTGGGGGAAACTGCACCTCAAGCTGCAGACAAGCAAAACTCATGACGTGTGACAGTGTGTGTGTTAAGGCACAGCAGGGTGAAAGCTGCAGGCTTGCTAGCCCCTGCTGGGGACATGAAGCCTGCCAGCTGTCAAGGAGATAGGTATAGGGGCTTCTGGGTTCTGGGGCCCTGCACCTCTGACTGCTGACAGGCAAAACTCGTGATATGGGTGCTTGTGGGACTATATCTATCTTGGGTTAAAGGGGGGTGAAAACTGCAGGCCTGCTAGGCCCTGCTGTGGCCACGAAGCCTGCCAGCTGTCAAGGAGATAGGTATAGGGGCTTCTGGGTTCTGGGGCCCTGCACCTCTGACTGCTGACAGGCAAAATGCGTGACAAGGGTGGGTGATACTCTGTGTGTGTTAAGGTGAACCCTCACTCAACTGACACCAAGGCAGAAAGCAGGGCAGTTCAAACAATGCTGCCTTTCATGCAGTTTTTCCATCCCTCCCCCAGAGCACTGGGATTGGAAGGGACCTCAGGGAAGGATGACTGTCACTGGCCAGCTGCACAGTCAATAACGAGAGTGGTCCTTCCCCCTCCCTCTCCTCACTTTAGTTTCTGTTTCCCTGCAGGCAAGCCCAGCTTGAGCTTCAAAACTCAAAACGTTTCGAAAATTTTGAAACGCTTTGACTTGCCTCGTTTCATTTCAAGGCTGATTCGAAACTCTCTGTTTCATTTCTATTTTGCTGTTTCAAGCTCAAAATGAGTTGAAACAGCATCAAAACGAAACTGCCGGAAAAACTACGCACAGCCCTCATAGGTAGTTAGTTTTACATTGAGCTGCATGCCAGCATTATCCACAGCACTAGCAGGTAAATTCAAAAGCATGAATTATAAATGGCAAACACTATTAACCCCTCTATATGTCTTTTACTCACTGTAAAATGGCACTGATGAAACAGTGAACTTTGAGCAAGTCCTCAGGGGATATGAAACAAAATTTCAGACACAGAAAATGCACTAGTAGGTCTCTAACATAATAGGGCAGGCTGCTTATCCCAGCACCCAAATAAATGAATCTGTCTTTCCAGTCATGCCATATCTGGAGGTATCATCCTGGTGAAGAACAGCAACGCCCATATAACATGATTCATTTTTGCTATTGCAAATAGGTATTTTTATCACAGAGAGTAGGGACACATCTTCCAACATCAGGCCTGCTCATGGAAGCACCAGTACAACTATCAACCTTCTTTCAGCAAGACCTCCTCCGCCTTCTCCCACATACACCCACCTCCCTAGTTTTGTCCTGGTAAACAGTTAGGGTGGCCATTCATCCGGTTTTAAAGAGGACAGACTGATTTTCTGGTCCACTGTCCTCTATTGATATGAAACTGAACACCTTTATGTCCTCTATTTTTCACTGCTTGGCACTCTCCCCCCTCTGCCCCCCCATCACCAGCACTGCCATGGTCACCTGTGGGAGCTCCCCACTCAGTCCACCCCCACTGCTGACACCACCATGGCTGCCTGCTCATCACCACCGCCACACCCCAACACTGCCACCGCTGCCTGTGGGAGCTCACTGTGCCCCCCAGCCTCAGGAGGCACATGACATTTGTGGTGGTGGGGACAGTTGCACTAAATACAATTGCCCTCTGCTTGAGGTACCTCGATGGCCACCCTATAAACAAGGGCCGGACAATTATTTCGGGTGGAGGGCCGCTTACTGAGTTTTGGCAAGCCATCGAGGGCCATGTGACAGGCAGCTGGGGGCAGATAAATGTTAATTTTCTAAATTTTTTAGGGGCCCCGTGGGCCTCATAGAATGGGCTGGCAAGCTGCATGTGGCCCGCAGGCCGCATTTTGCCCACCCCTGCTATGAACAGTATTAGCACCGTGCAGCCTCCTCAGTGTTACCTCATGCACAACACAGCAGCAAATTTGTTATGTACCTTCTCTTATCCTGCCTGGGAGGTTTAGTTCATTTGCAGGCCAGTAAGCAGAGAGGGAAGTTTGAAAAAGAGAAGCTTCAAATCATCTCCAGGGCTCCCAAAACTGTGGAAAACCTCCAGAGGCAGCATCTCAAGCCTGGGGAGCCAAAAAAGCCTTTGTCTTCAAAGCGAGGGAAATCAAACAATGAACAATAACTGCCTTCAAGGGTCCACATCTGCAAGTTCTAGACCCTGGAAAACCTTGCATTAACTACTGTACAATGTCTGGCATAAACATGAGGATGCAGGGGAAAGAACAAAAGAGAAGATGTACTTGGAGGCTATTAAGGTATTAGTGAAGCATGAGGAGGAGAAATGGAGGGAACTCTGAAACAGAAGACAAAGGGCTGATGGCAGAAAGCTGATGGAGAAAAGGTTCTGTCTGACCTGGGAAATGGTTGTAACAGAGAGGCCAGTACAAATGGACATGGAATATATGATAGATAATGGACATAATGGACAGATTAATGGCACTGCTGAAGAATTTATAAAGATTCCACTCACTGTCCACATTGCCCCCCATTAGCACAGCACAGCAGTCGGCAGGTTTGCTAGCATTAGTTTTGCGACATCAGGAGAGTTCACTGGGAGTCTACTGGGAGCTCCCCAGCGGGGCTGCCCAGCCCTCCAGGGAGAATGGCTCAGAACAGGAACCCAACTCCTCCAATTCACAAGCCACACAAAGGCCTGCTGCTACACAGCACCATCAACTCCCAGGACACTGGGCCAGCCAAGGTTAAGTCTGGTTTTGTTTACTTCAAAGGCAGCATTATTTTCTCCCATCATCCAAACCATCTATGGAATTCACCACAACACTGCCTAGCATGGCCGGGCAGTTATATGGACTATGATGTTTAAGATACAGGTAAAATATCTAAAAGCCATGAAGGCACAGAACACATGCAAAGCAGCCCCTGCCTACGGTCATTAATCACCGGCTAGAGGCTCACAGTGGTTACAATTCAGGCTATTACAGAAAGTCCTCAATGGCTAATGAGCAATAGGCTCAACAAGAGGCCCAGGTGTTTCCTTACCCCAGGTGCTGGATGCTGAATTTGACGGGAGAACCTAGCCCATCATGGCTTGTATGGGAGGAACCTAGTTAGGTGGATTTGCCTGGAATACTAAAGCCTGATCAGAGTCTATGGCCACTCTTATAATATGCATAACTATAGAAAGTGACATACCAAAATACGTTGAAAATACTATTCTGAGTTTTGAAGTCAACTCTTGAGATCTAGAAAATACTCTTCCTTCTTCTGCATTCAACCTGTACGCTGCACATTGCAAGGCTGCTTGGGAAAATTCAGTATGCAATCCAGTAATTAAAGATGGATGGGGTATGGGAGATGAGGGAGCCCTTGCTTCATGTGGTATCCCTAGAACAGTAGTTTTCACTACATCAAAGGGGTCCATGAAAGTTGACTATGGTAACTCAGAAGTATATGAATACCCACTCTTACAATTCAAAGGGGTCCGCACCACCATTTGAAATTTCCGAAGGGGTCCATGCTTCCATTTTAAATTTTTAAGGGGTTCGCAAATGAAAAAAAGGTTAAAAACCACTGCCCTAGAAGGAGTTTTAGGTTATTGAGACCAGATGCTAGGTCCAGCGGCTTGTTCTGGCTCTTGTCTTGGCTGTTAAGGAGAGATTCTGCAGTACAGGATACTGAGGCTATGGGCTAGGCCAGGGAATGAATATGTAGTGTTGAGGTAAGCCTAGCCAGGATCTTCCCCCTCTGCCCCTAGTTGGTCTTGTAGCTCCCATGGATCCCTAGTGCAGTGGAATCTGCTGTTGCTATGGGGTAGTTAGTCCTGGGTCTTTGGAAATGATCAGTGATTTTGGCAGACTGCCAGCATTTTGAGGAAAGAATGAGAAAAAAGGGAGATGATTTTTGACACTTTATGGGTCAGCTAATCTGAATACAATTTCATGGGGGAAACATTCAAGACAAAAAAACAGAGAGAGACTGCTGTTGCCCGAAGGGGACCCCCCTCCCTCAGCCTGCAATCTGAATATCAAGGACTACCTCCAAAACATGGAGTTTCTACAATTTATGAAAGACAAAGTACCAAGGATCCTTTATCACAGAAAGCATTAAGTTACTTAAGTATATAGAGTTTTTTCTACCAGATCTCTCTGTACATGAATAATAGCAAGCGGCAATGTGCAAGAAGGTATACTTTGATAGTCTACAGTAATTGTCCCAAATACTGTATGTTACAAGAGCAATCTAATACAGAGTGTGAGGTTTTACTGAAGAAAGGTTTGCCTTATAAGCTTACCTTAGCCCCTTCAGAGCCTGCTGATTTTGGGAGCTGAGAACTGCCCTCCCAGGTGTCACGAAGCACCTTTTCGGATCTAAGTGCATCAGCAAGCGGGTGAAGAATTGGGGAACATTTTGTTCGATTTGTATTGGTATAAAATAAGTAGTGAGGCACTGGAATTTTTCCATGTAAATAGGTGAGATTTGGGTCCTAAGCCATTTTTTGTGCTTTATATAGCACCAAAGCATGTTTGTCACTTAACAAATAATACAGAAGCATAGCCCTGCTCCCCTTGTTACTTTTCCAGGATGCTACAATACTCTTATATTCCTATAGTAATGCTCTCTTCTCCTCTCCCCCTCTGCCCCCTTAGATACATGGTTGTCATCTCACATGGCCCTGACTGATTTCCAGAAAACAAACCTGCGCGTACAACAGTTTTTAACATTCGTTTGCTATAACCCACTTGTTTGCACAGTCCACCAGCTATGCGGTGCAGCCGAGGCACAAATGGCTTAGCTAGTAACTTACGTCAAAGCTATGCAACCCGCTCAGTCGCTCTGCTTTGTGCGGGGGTAAGCGCTTCCTCGAGGTCGGGGAGTCGTCACGGAAACGGTGCAAACATTCCAAGTTCCGCCCTCTCTTGCTCTTGCTGCCGTGAGGCAACAATGCCGGCCTGCTGCTGGGACAACCTCACACACACAAAGGTGCCAGCAAGTTTCTCTCCTGGCAACCGTGAGGTCATTCAGAGTCTCAAATTGCACAGCAAAAGCAGGTGCTTTTAATGCAGAAGCTGGTGCTCTGGTTTGTCATATGGCTCTTTTTAAATCAGAGAAAAAGTAACCAAACTCTCCAGGAGCTGTTCTAAATGCCAATATAAATCATGGGACTGGAAGGGACCAGAAGAGTCATTAAATCCTATTACGGGTAACCATGTAGTACAATCCAGTGCATGGATTTATCAAACTGCATCTTAAAGGTAGATTAGTTGTTTGCCCCACTGCTCCACCTGGAAGACTATTCCAGGCACCCTCCTAGCCCTAATGGTTAGAAACCTTCTTCTAATTTGCAGCCCTTGTTTAGTCTTGGCCCCATTACACTCATTTGTCTTTTGTGCCAACAACATCCTTGCTTAAATAGCTTTTCTCCTTCCCTGCAATTTATCCCTTCATGTATTTACAGAGAGCAATCCTATTCCCTCTCAGCCTTTGTTTAGCTATGCTGAACAAGCCAAGTTCTTCTAGTCTCCTCTTATAAGACAGGTTCTTCATTCCCTTGATCATCATCACAGCCTTTTTTTTTGCACCTGTTCCAGCTTAAATTAATCTTTGTTCAGCATGGGTAGCCTGAACAGCACACAGGATTCCACCTCAGGTCTCACCAGGGCCTCGTACAGTAGTATTAATACTTCCCTAACTTTACTGCAAACACCTTGCCTGACTGCTTCTAGAATCACATTTGCCTTGTTTCATGACTATGTCACACTGATGGTGCATAGTCATCCCAGCTTTAATCTCTGCCCCATCCTCACTGCACACTAGCGTCATTTCTTCTTTTCTTACTCTCTTTGGGTGCATCCTCATGAGTGGGAATGTACATTTTCCCGGGAACAAACAATAGCAGCATGTTGCCCCAGGTGGGGTAGGGGAGGCTGAGGCCAGCATCTGGACTGGGCCCAGCAGCCTTACATGGGGCCCTGGGGGCCTCCAGAAGCTACAGCTATAGGGAAAAACTAGGAATAACTGGAGAAAACTAGGAGTAATGGTCACAATAGGAGAAAACTGGGAGTAATGGTCACAAACTCCTGGAAGACCGTTTCAGGCTCAACATTAGGAAAAACTACTTCACAACTAGGGTGTCCAGACTGTGGAATAAGCTCCCTCCAGAGGTGGTGCAATCACCTTCCCTGGAAATCTTCAAGAGGAGACTGGACGGGCACCTTGCTGGGTCACCTGACCCCAGTTGTCTTTGTTTCTTTGTGCAGGAGGGGCTGGACCCAATGATCTTCCGAGGTCCCTTCCAGCCCCTTACAATCTATGAATCTATTAATACTGCAGCAAGGAGCCTGGCCGGCAACTGGAGTGTGGCTCTGGCTGGGCAGGCTCCAGTTTCAAGTGACATATGTACCCGCCACGTGCGCCACCCAGCTTTTCTTAGGTGTGGGCTTTTTTGACACTGGGATTTCCCAGTGCCTAAATCCCTGTCCATGCTTCAAATTAGCAGTGCAAGGAATGCCTGCATGTTCGGTGTGTACAGTGTGCAGTGCCGCAGGGGGGGCTGCAATGCCGCATACCGCACATGCACACTTGTCTGGCTATGCCCTTTGTGTTTATTTAGCTAAAGAACTTTTCCTCTTGTTTTAATTTCTTTTCCAAGATCTAATTCAGCTTGACTCTTGGCAATACTCATCTTACCCGGCACACTCTGACCTTCAAGATGTACCTTTCCTTTTCCCTGGAACTCTAAGCCAGTCCTTCACGTTTTACACTGAATGCAGCTAACACCATAAACAAAGATGACAACCTAGTTCCCTCTGCTGTTAGCATTCAATATCTGCAAACAGCCTATACCCCAGACTGAAATAATTTCTTCCTCATGCTCCCTTTAAATAATTTAAGCTCTTCAGGGCAAAGACCATTGTTCATTTTCAAGTCTGAAACAGCACCAAGGACATCATAAATATTAATTAGATAATAATTTGATGCTCATTTAATAATGGGTTGAGCCAGATGCTGTTTGGGCAAGTACACCACAAGCATATAAGTAATATGATTCAATGATGGTACAATGCTGGTTCATTTTTAGTCCAATGATAAGATGTGTCAGTGATTTGCTGCTAACATAATGGGGTTTTACATATGCAGATTTGTGGAACAGTGTGAAGACATCAGTCCTTTGGTATTACACAGCATCTCTTCCTGCTTAAAGATTTTCCAAAATATATTTGAAGACATGGTATCAATCCAATCAAGGCAGTGGTAGTACTTAACTGGTAGAAAAGTAGTACTTAGTACTGATCATCTTTCAAACACTACACAAGTCTCACAATGATGATAATGCATTAATTTTAACAAATACTTTTGAAAGGCACAAAACCAATAAATTATGAATTGCCGGGGGCACTACAAAGAGCAGCTGAAAATGCTGCAGCTTGCCAACAAGTTTTACAAGAGACAAGTATAGACAGGGCAAAGAACTAAGATTTGGCTGTGTCCTGTGAAGTTCAGTGCCCAGAGGCTTGCAGAGTCAAGTCCAATAGTTGATGAAGGAGTTGAAACTTAGAGTGAAACCCTGACCCCTTTGAACTCAAAAGGAAAAAACTCCCACTGAGTCCAATAGGACTGGGATTTCATTCTAAAAGTTTAAGGCATTTGACAGTCCATGGACAAAAGTATAGGTTATGCAACAGAAAATAATCTATAGCTGGAGTTTATTGCATCAAAGATGGGGGAATGAGGGTTGGGAAAAAGAGACAGAATATATGCATTTAAGAGGAGGCAAAACAAGGAAAAGGATATTATGGGACATTCTCATTTCAGAGAGACTAGCAAAAGGAACTACATTAGGCAGGGAATGCTAAGAGACAATATAAACCAATAGCAGGCAAGTCAAGTCAAATTCCGAGGCTGCTGCAACCATTGGGGCACCTTAGATGCTGTAACAACCCTCCCCCACACTGCCCTGTTTTCATCAAAAGCATTGACTTAGTATTTTGACCACCATATGAAGCTGAATCAATGGCTAGTAAGCTAATGAAGTAGTAAGAGGACAAGAGAAATAAGTAGCCTAGCAGAGGTAAGGATAGCAAAAACTCTCCATGCATCTAGGACCTAAAGCAAGACCTGCTTCTTCACTGATGGTGTCACATAGCAATAGTAGGTAGAAAACCCCGGCTTGTCCTTGGCAAAGGCAAGAAAGAAGGAAACGAAGGAAACACCTACACTAGCTCCACACTTCTCTGAAGACTCATCAAAAAATTAGACCC
>NW_005842329.1:673979-675682 GCF_000455745.1 Alligator sinensis | reverse complement strand
CCTGCTTTACATCCTCCAAACCTGGAACAGAGCCAATAAGGATACCCTGGGCAGGCTCCACTCTACCCCCACTACTACTTTTGAGATCTGTCTGAAAACTTGGGCACAGCAGCATGGAGGTGGGGAGGGGGGCACCTTATCATCTCAGTCCCAAGATTGGAGTGGGTGGGTGGGGCTTAAATGGTTATATGTTAATTCTCTGGTCATGCCAAATGTGAATTACTTTTTGAGCAGTCTGAGCAGTCAGTGCAGTTGGATTCTCCCATGCAGTTAATATCCAGTGATCTGCCTCCTCCTCCTGACAAACCAAATGACTGGGTGCTTGCTGAGCATTACACACAGCACCAATCTTTTCTTATACCTCAGAGAGCAGGCATATGGACATTCTGCTTGCCAACATTGGTTCTGCAGATTGGCACAAAGCAATCCAGATTCCCTTTCCAAAGAATCAGTGTTATGCATGGGATCCATAAGGCATTTGGATCTAGTAATAGCTTGGAATAAACCTGAAACCTTCCATCTGTGCCCAGAATTTATGGTTCCCAACTGGCACTGCTGTGCATGGCCACAAAGCCAGCTAAATCAATATAATCTTTTATATTGATTATATCAGTTTTATCATACACACATACACTCACACATATGAGAAAGACCTAGACACAGACAAATGTCTAAACCTCCAATATCTCCCGACTGAGTTTTTATTCTTCAAATTATGTCTATGGGTAAAGTAGCTGCGGTGTTCCTTTTAGAATTCATGTTAGTACTGCAGGATTTCTGTTTGCACTGAGCAATACTTGGAGCTGCCAAGAAACCAGATCCACTGTCACATATTTTATGGATATTACCATTCCAAAAAATGTTCACAATGCACCTTTCTAATGGCTAGAGGTCATAATCTTAAAACAGACTTAGGTTAAATCTCTAGTCCAACCTACCTTTGTGTCACTAAATAATAGCATTTGAAATCAAGGCAAAATTCACTGCAGCATGGAGGGTGTATAAAAGGCCTTACTCATGGAAGATCAAATTTGGGGGCCCAGACACCAGCCCAAATAGCAGGCAACTTCTATGGGGTAGAGGAGAGGTATGAAGCCTTCCAATGAGCTGAAGAGCTGTTCTACAGTGCTTACTTAAGCCCAATGACAGAAGACTCCATGCACCCGTATGCTCCAACTGTGGATAACTGAAGAATCAACCTTTGTCTACCACAACTTTTCTCAGATCACCTCTAAGAGTCCCCCTTCTGCTCAACAGAAACTGTTATCCTGATCAGGGTGCTGCCTAAACTAGCTAGCAATACATGCTGGAGAGAAACTTGCTTTTCTTAGGTTCCTAACTCTGAACTGCTCTAGTTGGGGTTCACACACTTGAAGCCTTCTGTCGCAGAGCACCTCGGTGGTCTGCTCCTAGAGAGGAGAAACTACCAGGGAGAGAGACAGAGCCCTGGCAGGTCATAACGAGCCCAGCTGAGTGTTGCCAGGGTAACGAGCCCAGCTGCGGGTTGCCAGGGCAACTAAGGAGAGCCAGCTGCCTGTAGGAGGCAGGGCCTGGCCCTTATAAAGCCCAGGGCTGAGGCCAGGCTGGCAGTTCTCTGCCAGCGACCAGAGAGGCAAGAGCTCCCTCAGCCGAGAGATGGGTAGAAGCCCGATGGCCAGTACAGCTCGTGAGTGCTCCGAAGGTTGGGGTAATGGTGCTAAGTT
>NW_005842329.1:665826-673718 GCF_000455745.1 Alligator sinensis | reverse complement strand
GCAACCAGTGGGTTGCGGGCGGGGAACAGACCCCGGGTTGTATGCGGGGTATGTAGACCCCAGCCCCAGAGTGGGGCAGCGTTGAGAAGCCCAAGGCGGGCACGGCGAGCCCCAAAGAGGGGGAGCACCATATTGGTCTATTGAGAAGCCCGAGGCGGGCACGGTGAGCCCCAAAGAGGGGGAGCGCCATATTGGTCTAGTGCGAAGCCCGAGGTGGGCACGGTGAGCCCCAAAGAGGGGGAGCGCCATATTGGTCTAGTGCGAAGCCCAAGGCGGGCACGGTGAGCCCCGAAGATGGGGAGCACCATATTGGGGATCCCAGGACAGGCCTGGCGGACGCCAGCAAGGGTGTCACTTGCAGGGTGCATAGACCCCAGCCCCAGGGTGGGTCGATTACTGAGGAGCCCGAGAGGGGCCATGCTGAGCCCTAGAGTGAGGCAATATTGAGGAGCCCGAGCGGGGCGATATTTAGGAAGCCCAGAACGGGCGTGGTGAACCCGGTAATAGGCCTGCACCATAGGAAAACCCAGGACGGGGGCAGGGTGCCGCGGTGGACCCCGACGGAAGGGGTTAGTGGCACAGCGCCCAGGAGAAGGGCAAGGTGCTGTGGTTGTCCCCCGCAAAGGGGATAGCAGCGCAGTGAGCCCGTACCAGAGAGGGTATTAGTGCGGTGAGCCTAGAGGACCGGTGGACCAAAAGGACGTCCCCGAGGGGACTGCCCTATGGTAGAGAGAGCCCGGGAAGCGGGCATGCAGACCTTCCTTAGATTTAGGCACCTGAGCCTTTTCTTTCAAATGCTAAGGAGTGGTCAATGTTTTTGAAATACCCATAGGGAAAGTAGGTGGTCATCCTCATTCTGGTGGCCATCCTTTTTATTCAGTAGCTCAGCAGTTGGGGCTGTCACTGGGTATATGGGGAACCAGGGTTCAAGCTTGTCTTCTACCTGAGGGGATTTCAATGAATGCTTAGCAGAAAATATGTAAACATTCATTAAAAAGGGAGTGGTACCCAAGTCTTCTGCCCTCCAGGCAAGAGTAGTTTTCCCTACTATTTAGCTGGTCTAGTTGTTAGGGGGCTAAGTATTATTGATCAGGTCAGGCTCCCTCACTTTGGATGGCCTGTATGCATGCTATCAGGATACCACCTGTGATGCTATGCCCCAAATCAGCTCATTAGTCCAGAAAAAGACTTCAGGCTTCAGCTCTTAGTAACAAAAGCTCACCCAGGTTTATTGCCCACAAATAAGCCTAGACACTAGCCTACACGGCCAACTGATAGATGGTCCTATCTAGGTTATTTGCAGGCATGGTACAGGCATGAACATAATTCTTATGCCCAGTACAAAGTATTAGATGTTCCCAGGTGCCTTTTTATGCAATGATCAATGCAACTTCATGTTTACAACACACACATCCCAGTTCTCACCAATTACTAAAACATATCTAGGTGACATCATGCACATCTTAATTCTCACCAGTTACTGCAACATTCCCAGCAAATATAAGGTTCCCAACCCAAGGTTAGTTTGTTTTTAACTGACAATCTGCAAAACTTTTTACTAACAACCAAACTTTTTTATTGACATATGATTTTACTGTCAAAAAACCCCATGTCTTGCATTGGCAACTGTGTTTGACTGCAGCAGTGGTTTTTAACACCACGTTGTCCTCCACTCATCCTCAAACTCTCACACTCTCATAGATTTCATAGACATGAGGGCTGGAAGGGACCTCACAAGATCATTAGGTCCAGACCCCTGCCCAAGGGGCAGGAAGTCAGCTGGGGTCAGATCACCCCAGCAAGATAAGCACCTAAGCATTTCTTAAAGGTATCCAGAGTAGGTACTTGCACCATTTCTTTGGGGAGTCTATTCCAGACTCTGGAGAGAGAGACAGTAAAGAAGTTTTTCCTTATGTCCAGTCTAATACAGTCTTCTAGCACTTTGTGACCATTAGACCTTGTCTTCCCTTGGGGTGCCCTTGTGAACAGAAATTCTCCCAGATCCTGATGCACCCCACTTATATACTTATAGACTGCCACTAAGTCACCCCTGAGCCTTTGCTTCTCCAGGCTGAAGAGTCCTATGCCTCTCAACCTCTCCTCATAAGGCCTGTTCTCTTGACCTCTAATCATGTGTGTGGCTCTCCTCAAGGAACTACACCCCACACCATGCTGCCCCCCAGCCTAATCCCCTCACAATTGCCTTCCACTGGCTCTGCCCCCTACCCCAGCATGAACCCCCACCCTTTGCCTCTCCCCCTGTCCCAGCCTCACAGCTCCATCCCTAGCATTCCCATCCCAGGACTGTGGAGCCCTGCATATCTTTGGGGTGAACACTGAGCAGGCAAACATGCAGTGGCAGCACTTGCTAGGGCAAGCTATGGAGGCTCTCATGGGTCAGAAAGCCCTGAGACAGTTCAGTTTTGGAGTCCAAGCAATGGTCACACTTAGATACCAGATGACATTTCTCTGCTCTCTCTATAAAACTTTATTCACACAGATCTCGAAACAAATCCAGCCTTACAGAAGGTTCAATTAGTCTTACAGACACTGGGGACAGACTTTTATAGGGTTGTTGTTTTTTTTTTTTTAAATCAACGATCCATAAATTTATGGACCCTTGGCAACCCTGAGATCCACTGCGAGGTCACTCTGATCTTTCTTATGGTTTTCTTTAGTGGTCTAATCAATTCACTCTCTATCTGTTGGCCTTGAAGGCTCTTCTAAAACAAATGACCCACTTTCCCTGCATTTCTCTGCAAGCCATATATGACATTTCTAGTTCTGTATTGATTGGGGCCTACTTTAGTTCATACTGGTACCAGGGCCTCCATATGATTTGGATATGCACTGACCTGCAGTTGAATTCATCCATGCTCTAGTGAGGCCCAGAGCTGGCAGTAAAACATCATGGCAAACTTTACTCAAATAAAGGAACCAATATCTATTGGTAATATAAGCAGCTGTTTGTTCTGAGACGTAGCACAAAGATACAGTATTTGGACTGTGTTGGGACATTATCAGCCGAGGAGGCTGAGTAGCGAGGTAGCCAAATTTGTGGACGCCACAAAATCACTCAAAGTGCTAAAGACCAAGGCAGATAGTGAGGAACTACATAAGGCTTTGGCACTGTTGGGCAAATGGGCAGTTACGTGGCAGTTGAAATTCAATGTAAAGTGATGCTATAACACAATTGAGCCCCAGGAGCGGCCATGACACCCCCTGGTAGTCACGTACCTCCTGCCCTGCTTTGGCTTCATGGGTATCCTTCCTTTTTTCTTACCTACCATTCCTTTCTGGAATTACTCTAAAAAAGGGAGGATGCCCAGGGTCCCAGAGCAAGCCCTTGTCTCGTCTGTCAGCAGGTTCCTCCCGAGCCCAGCCGATCCCTGTCCAGCCTTTCAAACACTAAGTGAGGCCCTCCTAGCCCCACCCTTGCCCCAGAGCACTCATTGCCTTAAGGCAATGCTTCCCAAACTTTTCCTCAACATTGCCCCACTTATGACCCCATTTCCTCAGCATGCCCCTCACTCCTAACTTGCAGCCACCAACCCCCTCCAGGTAACCCTTCCTCACAGCCATGGACCTGCCAGTGCACCTCACTCCCAATCCACCTTTCACTTTCCCCAGGTGCCCCAAGCCATAGCCCACAGCCCCTGTACCCCCACCCCAGCAGTGCTTGAGCCCTGGCTGCCACCCACAGGAAGCAGCAGCTGCCAAGGCTGGAGTGTGAAGTCTGGCTCCCCACCTCCCTGCTCCTGTGCCCTGCCACAGGTGGCATGGCCAGAGTGGAGCTCATGGGTGGGGGGAGGATGTGGGTGGCCCACTGTGAGTTTGGGGCTCCCTACCCTGCTGCCCTTTCCCCAGGCCTCTGCAGCCCAGCAGGCATGACCTGGCTCAGGAGCGAGCACCATGCCACAACCTCATCCGCTGATGTTGTGAGCCCATTTGGGGCCACAACCCGCAGTTTGGGAACTGCTGCCTTAAGGGCTATTTGTGGCCTCCTTATGCCCCTGCAACCATGATCTTGCCTCACAGAGGTTACCAGTTAATCACTCCAATGGAACAGCTCACCCGAATACAACATCAGGCCTCCAGGTCTTTGTCAGGGCCTCAGCCTTCCAAGTATCCACCCCTTTTTCTGTAGCTGGGTCCATAGTCCAAGGCCCACTATCTTGGACCTCAGCTTCCAGGACTCAGCTGTGATCTTGCCCTGCCCATGCTATGGACTCTGACTCAACTCTCTGGCCCCTCTCTCATTCAAGCTACTGGCCCTCTTGGCTTCAATCACTCACTTCAGATGCTGCAGTCCCTGCCAGGGCTCAAGTTTTGGCATGCCCCTCAGGCTCCCCACTGTGGCCCAGGCTTTAGCCCTCCTACCTTCTTCCTGCCTATGTCTTGTGCTCTGCCCCTGGCACAGCTCAAGACTTCATGTGCTCTTCAGACACCCTGTGGGCTCCTTGTCACCCCTTATAGCCACACCCGATTGGCAAGTTTAACTTGAACAAAAAAGGCAAACAACTGCTTAAAAAAAAACCCTGCCTCCACCTCTTCCCCCCTCCCCCTCAAGGTTAAACAAATATTTGGCCACCCATCCTCCTGTGGGGCTCTCACTGCTCTATCTCCAGGGCATTTAGTGCCTGCCAGGGTCTCTTGAGCAGCTCCTCCCTGCTGAGAGCTCCATCCCCTGCAGAGCATGGGCCCTTTCTCCTACCCTGCCCTTCTCCAGGTTTTAGCCTTTAAATGTCTTGGAGTCATGCCCCTTTAGGTCAGGTGGCCATTTAGCTCCAGGACAGATGTTCCTTTTTAATTCTAATGTGCAGTTTATGGCTGCTACGTTGGCTGCCACAGCAGTGCCATTGCTGCCCAAGCAGGGCTCTGCCTTACCATCCTATTGCTGGGTAGCTATCTTGGCAATAAGAGCTTGCAGCCTCTGGGTCCCTGGATGCCTACTCCCCTGCAGCCAGCCCATAATGAGCAGTATTCTCCAGTGTGGGAACTTCCCTATGGCTGCTTCTTCCTTAAAGTAACGAGAGTCCCTGGCTCCCTCTTACACATGAGCACACATGAGTACCTCTTGCACATGGGCAAAATAACCCAGATTTTACCTACACTATGATGGACTCTATATTAGCTGTTTCCACACAGAAAAGAGATCTGGGAGTCATTGTAGGCAGTTCATTAAAAAATATCAAATCTGTCAAAAAGGCAAACAAAGCGTTAGGATTAAGAAAGGAACTGTAAAGAAAATGGAAAATGTCATTATGTCTCTTTATTAATCCATGGTGAATCCACACCTTGAATACTGTGGACAGTTCTTGTCTCTATAACTCAGAAAGGATATAGAAGAACTAAAGAATACACAGAGGAGGGCACCAAGGACCATCTGTGGTATGAAGAGGAGTCCATACAAAGTGAGACTGAAGAGGCTAGGACTATTCAGTTTAAAAAAGAGATGCTTGATGGGGGGGTGGGGGGACATGATAAGGATTTACCAAATACTAAGTGGCTAAGAGAAACTAAATAGGGTTTTATTATTTATTGTCTGTCACAATATAAGAAGTAGGGGGTCACAAATGAATGAATCTAGCAGATAGTAAGTTTAAAACTAACAAAAGGAAGTTCTTTTTCACACAGCATGCAATTAAGTGTGAAACTCATTATCACAAAATGCTGTGGAAGCTGACAGTTTAACCATATTCAAAAAGAGATTGGACAAATTCTTGGAGGAAAACAGCATCAGTCATTCTTAAGCACAGGAGTCAGGGATACAGCCTTTGAATCAGAACTGCCTAGACCTTAAAATGCTGGAGGCTGTAAGTGGCAGAAGAACAGTAGATAAAAACCCTGGTCATACCCTGTTCACTCTGCCTTTCATCATTCACTCTCTAACCACTATATGGCACAAGTTACTGGACAAGATGGATCTAAAATCTGACCCAGTAAATGGCAGTTCTTACGTTGTTAAAAAATGTTTTGCTAGGTTTGGTGCACTAGATGGAGCTCTAACATATCTATTACATTCTTATTATAAAACTCACTGTTTTAACTGCAAAGTAGAGCACAAGACTTTCAGAAGCACTGCTGTCTGTCATGTACTCTACTGGCAAATTTAACTCTTGATTGTGGACATTGAGGGTGGTATTTCAGCCTAACTCTGCTCCTGCTGACGTCAATGGTTGAAGACATTAAGAACAAAGTTAGACAAAAGGTCTGGGTATGTGTGAGGGAGAAGGAATATTTAGTTTGGTTCGCTCTATGGTTTGTTATTTTAGTGACATGGATTATTGCTTATTTATTCAGAGGATTGTTTTGAGATGTAAACATGTTTATGATCCCATTTCTTGGCAAATGCTCTCTCTTGCAAAAATCACTGAGCATCATCTACCACTTCCGTTAACATCAGGGGGACTGAAGAGCTGAGCACCTTGCAAGACTGAGCCCTTGAAAAGCAAGGAAGGGTTTAAAAAACATTATACGGTTAAGGCATATGAACTCTTGAAGTGTTCAGCTTTTCATACCACCTCTTCCTGACAGACAGGAAAATGGAAGATGATTTCCTGAAAGGTCAAAGCCTAGAAATCTGGCTTGCTTTTGACATATGGCAAATTGCACTGCGTGCTTTTTTGATTACTCTCCTGATAATGGATAGGACACTAGTTGTGTGAAATATAAGTTTCAACACTGTAAAACAGTGCAGAATATTTTTGCTTTTCTTGACTTGGGTTTTACTTGATTTTAATTTGCTACATTCTGTGTGCCTGTGGTTGTGTACCACTGCATTTATTCTGTTAGTGCTGAGACTATATAGCTTTAAACTTTTATAACGTGATCCATACAAAGTCATCACAATCTTGATGAGTACAGATTTGGAAGCCAAAAATACCTACGCTTTTCAAAAGCAAATTAAAAGGTATTGATTGTCCTAAGGGCAAAAATAATGGTCTGTATTGTTTTAAGCAGTTTTTAATTAATATTTAATGGGCCATTTTTCTTTGTGATTTCAGTATGGAGAAGTTATAGCATGTTAAAAATTTTGACAAGCAGCTTCATAGTGAATGGATTTTCCAGGCTCTGCAACAGTTCCTTCTTTTTACCATTTCCTTTGAGATGAATTTAATGCAGATGCAACTGCAGTGCCCCCAACCAGTACATATTAATCAGAGCCTGTCGAAACCAGACCTAGAAGCAAGAGAACAATTCAGTGGCTGCCCATCCAGTTCTAAACCCCTTTTTACTGAGGCTGCCAGGGTGTCTATTGTGATGAAAGTTTTAGTCTGCAGTTCTAGTAGGGGGCTGTACCCCTTGTGTGGAGGCTGAACCCCCTGTTGGGGGCCCATACTCCTTGTGTGGGTGCTGAACCCCCTGTTGGGGGGCTGATCCCCAGGTTGGGGGGGCATACCCCTTGTGTGGGGGCCATCACCCTGTGGGAGTTCAGCAAAACATGTATTCACTAATTCATGAACCATGTATTACAATTCACTTTATTATGATGAGACTTGCTTTAACACTGTAAGATATATCAATAAAACATTGTCCAATTGATCACTGTCTCTCTCTTGCTCTCTGTCTTGATAATGGTCTTTTGTTTTACTTGTGGAGGAACATGGATTTGGGGGTATTTTACAGAGTGACTTTGGGATTCTTTTTATCAGGGATTTTTCAGTTTTCCAATAGGGAACACCAGAATTCCTGCTAGGGAGGCCAGTGGCAGGACCCTGTTTGCTCAGAGCTGGCACCTTGGACCCATCTGGCTGTGGCTGGCCTCCTGGACAAATGAGGCCAGGAGGACATGCTTTGACAGTTCAAAGCAGGCCACCACACCCAGAACATCTTTCAGGTGATAGCTGCCCAGATGGCCGGGCAGGGGGCACAAATGGCAGTAGTGCCGC